>NC_052535.1:89827956-89982656 GCF_016699485.2 Gallus gallus
AAGGAACACCACAAACAAAAAACAAAAAACATCCAGCAAGTCAAATACAAGAGCTAGTAAGATGCAGGAGCTATTCTTCCTGAAAGATGTTTATCTTTTAAGCCCCCCAGGTCCGATTGTGATGAGAAGCTGAGGTACGGCAGCCCCTTGAGAGATGGACACTTAACTCGGGGAAATTCTGGGACTCTGAGTGCTTTTGAACAGTGACATCAGCCCTCTCTGCGGCTTTCGGAGCCGGGGGAGGGAGCGCTGCCTGGCAGGCAGCCCCGAGGCAGCAGCGGGGAGCCGGGCGGCCCCGGTACCATGGACAGCGGTGGGCACCGCGTCGGCCCCACATGGAGCAGGGCCCCTTTATCACTGCAGCTGGAACAACAGGGGGAAAAACCTATAAGAACAGGTGTTTCTGAGAAGGGGGGTTTGACAAATCATACAATCGTTAAGGTTGGGAGGGATCTCTAAGATCATCTCTAAGTCCAACCATACGCCTACCCCCAATATTGCCCACTGACCATGGCCCTCAGTGCCTCGTCTCCAAGGTTCTTGAACACCTCCAGGGACGGTGGCACCACCACTCCCTGGGCAGCTGTGCCAGTGCCTGACCACTTTTTCAGAGAAGATTTTCCTATGAATGCTATGTTGGTGGGGATCTACTGAGGATTGTAGCTCCAAAGTGTTTATTCAGTCTCTAGAAGGACCAGGACACACTGGACCATACAGGATGGTTACCCATCACAGCAACCCTTCTGTTCACGAGGAGCAAGGAGTGCTGAGAGAAGGTTAGTGAAATCTTTCAGGTTGCATGTTAAACACCTATAATTTAATGTTCAGAAAAAGAACCACCTCTGAGCCTGGGGAGGAGCAGTGTACAGCAAAGTGGCTGTAGATGCTAATCAGGCTTAGCGGAGAACACAAAACAGCTTAAATTGCAAAAGAAAGCTAATTGCAAAACCTCAGGGGAGAAACCCACCTCCAAGCATTATTCTGCTGCACCTCTGATCAAGACATTGGTGCTGAGTGTGGAGAATTGAGGACATCAAAGCAGCAGCTATGCATAACCAAGGAGCACTAATAATTGCTGAGAAACTAGTTTGGCGGTCTCATGAGCACAATACTTAGAAAAGGGATGCCAGGTCCTCAAGTGATGTATGTAGCCAAGAGGCTCTGGAAATCACCCAGATTTCTCCCATACTAGGTGAATATTATGCAGTAGATTCATGGCAAGTTGTACTTCTTTCTACCAGGTGGACACTTGGCCATCAGCTGATTGCTTCTATATGAGCACTTCTTGGTGTAGTTATGTCTAAAGGGTAATTTGCCTCACAATGGCAGGAAACAGAAATAAATGCCTGTGAGATTTAATGCTTTGCCACGTGCAGATTATATTACTGACCATACCAGTCTTTCATACAGTAGTAATCAGTGCAGAGTGTTGGTTCTGGGACTGGGGAAGGATACCTATGGTGGATAGACAAGATGAACTGGGGAGTGTTTTTTCTTGGGTGCTGTCAACACAGCAGTTAGAGCACTAAGAGGACTTCATTAAACATCTGATCAGTATTTCAGAAGTTTATAGATGTTCCATTAAAGATCATGGCCCTATTGGTGCTGTACAAACATACGTTCCTTCGGCTGGAGATGCTTGTAGTCTGTAGAAGGCCAAAAAAACAAAGACTGGATTATGGACTCCCTTTCTCAAGTGGGAAGAAATTCAGACTTTTCAGTGTTCAGTCATTTCAGAGATGGAAGAGTCTGTATGTGTTTGTGAAGAACAAGATGAATATAGCAATGTGCTGTAATCCAGAGGTGGGTCCCTGAGGGCACCCAGAGCTGTTCAGCTTTCCTGAACTCTGCATTGGTTCTCAGCTGTTTTCTGAGGGGAAAAAAAGACCTGTCAGTGGCTTTCTTCTAATATTTAGCACCAGGATTGCATGAGCATGTATGTACAAGGGAGGATGCTGTGATTCTGGAAAGGTTTGGTCGTTGGGCTCTTCTACATCCCTGAAGTTAAGGGAACATAACTGGTGTTTTGTCCTGGAAGATCGGCTTCCGTGGACAATCAGATCTGTAAGACAAAGCAGTATGAAGAGCTCTGAAAATTTTGGATCATGGGCCTCTCATGATGGAAGTCTATACCATGTCAGAAGATCCTATCATCTCCTTAGATTGCTAATGAGTTTTCTAATTACTGCTAATCCATTGCTTGGTCTACTGCATTATCAGAGCTTTCCTTGGATACCACCAGTTGGTTTTATCTGGGTGCTGTTCCATATTAGGCAACATACTACCTACCACCAAAGCTTCTATGGGACCTTGGGGACAGGCTTCCTACGTGCCCGGACAAGCATTACAAAAACTGTTTCTCAGTGCAAGTTTCCCACAGCCAAAGAAATTCCTTCCAGGGGCCACACCTGCCTCTGAACTTGTTTAACACCAGCCTACTAAATGGGTGAAGCTGATAGGGACTGGAACCCACTGGAAAACACGCAGCCCAACCCAATCTGAACATCTTCACCTGCGGCAAAACTTTCTTTTGCAGGCAAGGCGACAGATGTCAACTCCAGGGTTCTGCTTCTCTTGATGCTCACACTTCCACCCTGGGGAAGAGAGCTGAGACCCACAACAGGCATCAAATGGAGAATCCCAGTACTGACAGTGAGAAAAATAGTTCTGCACAAAGGTGAATCCAAATCAATCCTCTGCACAAAGGTGAATCCAAATCAATCCTCATGAGAGACTTGAGATGGGCCTAGAGGGAATCCAAGATCTGAAGCCCCTCTGTGGAATTCTTGGGTGCGTTGCGATGCTCGTGTTTTCCTGGCACCAAATACACTCTTTTTGTTTTTCACTTGGAACGAGTTTTTCTAGGTCTGGAAGTGTCCCAAGTGAGAAAAAAGCTGTGATATCTCAGCTGCTTAAAGACCCATGGGAAATACTTTGAGAGATTTGAGTAGAATTTTGACTGAACCCGAATTCAAAACCTGGTCTGTCCCTTGCTTTTGAACAAAGACTGAGAAATCCAAAGAGCTGGGCATGAGGAGGACTGAGACAAATATTTTTGGTTAAGAAAAATTAAGTTTGACTGAAAACATTCTCACCCCAAATACCATCTTGGATCAAAAACATTTGGCATTGTGTGTCCGAAATTTGAAACAGCTTCATCTGGAAATATAGAAATAAATAAATGAAACACTTCTTGTTGCCTTTTCCAAATAAACCCTTTTCCTGTTTAATTTTGTAATGGCATTCTTAGTTTAAACTTTGGTCTGATATTTTGCAAAGGTTAAATTATGCAAAATGGAACAGATAGTTTATTCCAACTTGAGTGCTGTGGCCTCTACAAAAGTATTTTGTTTTGCTGAGGTTTCTACCTGGAAAATCTAAAAAGAAACAAGAAATATTCCTTTATTCATTTATTTATTTAGTCATCTTTTTGGTTGAATGTGTTTCCCGAGGCCCATACTGGTCTCCATGACTGACCTTCACCAGTTGTGATTAGATTTATGCGATCCTTTTGGCGTGAGCCAGAGATCCCTGTGATATTTTGTTGTGGTCAGAATGCAGAAAAAGAGATGAAAAATTTAGTGGATTGATGTTTTAGTGGCATCCAGAAAACTTTCATTTTTTCTCTGCCATGTATTTTGGGACTTTTCCTTCTTTTTGCCCGTTTCAACCACCCATGTACGTTATGATGTCAGCATTGTGGCTGCTGCTTCTCTACTTGTCTGGAATATAGAAATTCCCCATGTAGCCCATGCATATCATCTGTTTTAACTGACAATCTGATACCAACCAGGTGTAAAGTCCCTGCAGTCAGCAGAAGCAGTACGGTTGCATGGAGATAGACATTCGAGTTATCAATGTTATCACTTTGCAAACTCCTCCAAAGTCTTGATTGCCAAGAGCTGGGCAAAAAACACCAAGAGAATTCTGATCCTATGCTTGTCCTTGCTATTCTGTCCTTGTGCATTCCCCTTGGTTCATCCTCTACCAGAGCTGGGTCACATGAGGCAAAATGGACTCCTGATCCAATCTCCCTGAGCAATCTGTTGGTCTAAAAATGCAGCAACCAGCTTAGTCCCTTATGACATGTGCACAACCCAGCACAGAGCAGAGTTGGTGAGTTTTCTTTACATCTACCTAGGATCTAATCTGCAGTGGGTTCTCGGAGGCATTTGCACCATTTTTCTTAGTTGTTCTTTGTTTTGAGTATGTTTATTCTCATAGAATCGCTTAATCATTTAGGCTGGAAAAGACCCTGATCTATCATCAAGACAAACCATATTCTATTGTTAGCCAGGATCTGGATGCTGCTTGGCCACTTGGGAATGTGCAGACATGTCAGGGGTTGGGGCAGTACTTCATTCTTAGGCTGAATTTGACCAAAACACATCCATGTACACGGGCTGGTTCCTGAAAGAGATAGGGCAATTATCTCAGTGGCTAAGTTGGGTGAACAGTGAGTGCAGAGTTCCTTGGTTCACTTAATGCTTTCTCATAAGCTTCCCTGCATGATTGTTGATCTGATGGTATGTTCTTCCATCTTGTTTTCCCCGTGTGAGGTGGAGGATGAGTTCAGTGGTGCTACATCACATTGCCTGGATTAGATTCTCTTTTGACCTACTTACTGATGCGCAACTGAAACTATCCCTGAGTTTGGCTGATGGCCATACGAAACCATGTGGTTGCAACTGGTGGAAAACTTCTAAGCAGAATCCTATGGGAACAAACAGCAGCACCCTCTGTGGGGTCGGCCACTGGAGCTGCAATGTTGTTGGGCAAGACTCTGGAGGTACTGTGGGCATGCAGATACAGAGTGAGACTTTGTGAGGTAGTCATGAGAGCACCTTGAATTTTGCAGGATGTTGAGTTTTAAGCTGATAAAATGTTAGCAGTAAACACAGACTGAAGAGGCTTACAAGTCTCCAAGTTTTAGCCCATGATCCTGCATGTGTGTACAGGTTTGCATGTCACGTTGGAGGCTTGGTTAGATCCATCTGCAGTGCTGAATCACAAAAGCAGGTGAATTATCTGAGTAAGGTGGGAATATTTTCCTTCCCCTTCTTGCAGCTGGATCATGAGTATGTCATTGATAAAACTCCCCTGCAGGTTAATGACTTAGTAAGCCCTGTGCTTTGCCCAGCTGTGATAAATGACTAATACTAAGCATCCCTTTGAGAAAGAAACTAAAACTGGTGAGGGGTGTTTGCCTGCAGTTGTGTATCAGGTTAGATCTCTGGAAGTCCTGAGTCTGTGGGAGGATTTCATATTTGTGAGGCTCATAATTCCACTCTGTGTGCTATAAATGCTGCTTGACACTACTTTGGCTCTCTGCAAAACTTTAGTTAGGTTCACCAGGGCCTTCTGCACTGTGACTATTTCAGTGTCCTGTCTATGGTAGTGCAGGTTATTTGTCCATCTGGAATGCCACAGAATCATAGGATTGTTTGAGTTGGAAGGGACCTTTGAAGGTCATCTAGTCCATCTCCCCTGCAATGAACAGGGAAAATATAATTCCATAAAAGCACCACCATGGGATTTACAGGGTTTTACCTTCATATGCATGTACATTTTTTCTTGTGATGAGACATAGATAGTTCTCAGAGGATAGGTAGGAGAGAACTTTTTGAATGGCTCATAGCTCTTGTTCCTGAACCATTGTAGTCCAGTTTTGAAGGGTCCACAAACTCTCTGCATCACAGCACAAGTTCTGCTTTGTCAAAAATAAAATAAAATAAAATAAAAATAAAGATCAGCTGATTCAGATTTAATCATTTACGGAAAGGCAATGAAGATTTGTCCAAAAGCCTTCTGAATTTAAATTAGCTGTGGGGCTGACTCATTCACATCTCAGACATTTGTGTGTGAAACTGGGCTAGTCTGTAAGAGAGGTCATGTAGTTTGCCTTCTGTCCTCCAGACTTTCAGTGGGGGAATCTTGATCAGGGTCCAAAAATTAACCACTTGCTTCTGGAATTGAGACCCAGGAACTTCATCCCTGGAGTCATTCAAGGCCAGGTTGAATGGGATCCTGGGCAGCCTGATCTGGTTGTTGGCAACCTGACCCACAGCTGGGATGCTGGAGCTCGATGATCTTTAAGGTCCCTTCCAACCTAAGTCATTCTATGATTCTACAAATTAATGTGTGATGAAAAGCAACCAGGGCTGCCAGCTGGAGGTTGGCTACCTGCTGTGCATGCCCTTGCCTGTCAAGGTCCTCTTGTCCAGACCCAATTCTGCTGCTGGAGCACATGGCATTAGTGTTTGTAGATCCTCTAAGTCATGTTCTGCACTTTCTGGAGGAGAGATCAGGCAGGGATGCAGTTTGGGACACTATTCTAGAGGCTGGCAGACTTGACATCCCCCAGAAATTCAAGACTTTGGTGTAGCTGAGAATGCTTATAGGAACTGAATGGGGGTGGCACTGGTGGCTTCATTTGGATACTGCTGAGCCTCAGAGAGCCGGGCCTTGCTGCGTGTGCGATCTTTTAGCATAACCAGGGCATCATGTATGAACGTGCCTCCAACCTTGGGCCTGCAGACCTCATTGCCTTGAGGAAATGCTGAGTCCGTGAACTCGTCAGATTTTAGGCCGGTGGAGTGAGGATGAGACCCACCCTCAGATGCATTAGATAGAAAGAATTAGGAGACGTGAGGGAAAAATCTGATGCAACAGCTGACCTCAGAGGGAAGAAGGAAAGGGGAGAGGTTCAAGGTGATGATTTCCCTAGGCATAGTTAATTCCATTATTTTCTTTATTCGACAGTTTCTTGCAAACCCTTCCTACAGCTTGCATTATTATTGTTCACAGTATAATATGTTCACGGTGTTACAGAACATCCATCACCAACTCCAACCATCAACCCATCACCACCATGCCCACTAACTGTCAGTCAAGTTTGCATGGCTTTGAGGAGTTCAGGCAGAATGAGACATCTAGGAAAGGCATCACCCTGACCAACTCCCTGTAGGACAGAGGTCTGCTGTGGGACATCCCTTCTCAGCTGCAGTGACCCCATGGGTTGACTGCAGTGGGAAGTGTCCGTGTAGGCAAAACAGTTGCATAGGGGATCAGGGGCTGGGGTACCACCCTCAAAGTGGCCCCACTGGCTTCATGGGGTAGGGAAGGTGTTACCCCCCAAAAAAGACATGAGCAGTCCATGTTGAAATGCCAACATGATCCTTCTGTTCTTATACTGCAACTCGTCCTCAGGCTTCCCAACTCCATGTTTCTCTGAGCAAAAGGGAAGCAAAGATGTTACACTGCTGGAGCCTCCCCACCACCTTGCCAGCACCAAGACCTTTAAACCTTTGGAAGGAGCCCCAGAATGTTCAACAGTGGAGCTGCTGTTGTACTTTAGGGCTAGTGATGATGACATTTCTTTTGCTTAAGTTCATGTAACTATTCAGCTGACCTCAGAAGAAGCCTTTGCCTTTACTATGAGGGAGTGAATAATAAAAAAATAAATAAAAAGTCCAGGCCTGATCCCATTTGTGGCTCAACAGAGCACAGTTCAGTGTGCCAAGAATATCCTCCTCATTGCTACAGTCTTTTCTCCTTGCATTTCTGTTGAAAAATACAGGAGACAGGTAGGTTTTATGGGCGTCTTTCAGCAAAGGAAAAGAATTAAGACATCAGGATGGCTACACCCTGCCATAAATCTTTTATGCATTGGTAGAGAAAGACCAAACAACATCAGATTTGCAAGTCACACTAAATGATAGAGGTGTAACCAGCCCCCAGTGAGCAAGTGCAAGCAAATTTTGAGGTTTGCTAAGGGTCAGAAAGGAGTCAGTGGACTAAAGCTTTTGGTATGTGCAACATGCCCATTTGTCAGGGCATTGCAGTTTTTGTGCTTAGGAAGAGTTTGCCCCCCATCATAAAGCTCTTCCTTCCCCTGAGAAATACCTTTGAAACATTTATTTTTCCTACTGATGATGCACAGTTGGATGCCTCCAGACACATGTCTGCCCTCCCACCATCGTGGTACCTATGCAAAGGGCAAATGAATAGGACAGAGATGTCCTTGTACCAGCAGTGCAAGGTAACTAAAGTGGACAAGAAAGCCAGACCCCCAGCCAGAGTAAATCAGCAGAGTTCCACAGGTTACAGCTGTGCTGTTTTATGGCTGTGGAAGAAGTGGACCAAAGGGATCCCAGCTTCATTTCTTACTACTGCTGAAGGGTGGGGGGGTTGCCCTGGGCTCTGGTGCTTGTGATATGGGGGGCATGACCCCCTGGAGCTGATGGTGCCAGTGAGTCTGCCCATGGAGAGCACAGTGTTGTTATCTTCATAGGGGGCATTAAAGGCCACCTGGTCCAACTCCCCTGCAATGAATGGGGACACTGCCCAGCCTGACCTTGAATGTCTACAGGAATGGGGCACCCACCACCTCTCTGCATTCCATCGCTGCACTGGCAGCACTGCAGTGTGAACACAAGTGATGCTCGGGGATGGAGGCAGCCATGGCAGGGATGAAGTGGGATAAGGATGGGTGTAGGGGCAGAGTGTGCAGAAGGTATGCCCCACTGCTGCAGCAGCATCCTTGGGGTCTGATGAGGATGTCTGGGTTGGGGGGAGGGGAGTTACAGCCCCCACAGCCCTTTCCCTGGGAATTTCCATCCTGCCACTTGCACTGAGTCAGAGAGGAAAGCTGAATCCAAGCTGCCAGTCCCTGAATCCTGCTTTCTCTTAGCTTTATTTACCCTCTTATAGTGCCATTTGGACAAGGTGGGCCCGGTTTCATTGCAAAGAATCGGGAGAGTGGGCAGGCAAAGAACCATCTGCAAGGTGGCATTTGACATAAACAAAGCAATTAAACTTTTACTTTTTCCTTCCGTAAACGGGAGCAGCAGTTGAGACCAGGCAGGAATGTGGCTCCCAATTCCTGTTCCTTAATGAGCTCGGGGGTGGAGGTTTGACAGACTTGCTCGCAGCCATGTCAGTGTAATGACAGTGCTTTGCACTTAACACCTTTTACCTGGGGGATCTCAAAGCACTGTGTAAACATCCACTCAGCTCCTGGCACGGCAGAGCTGCATTGTTCTTTTGATCTGGTGGAGGTGGGTGCGGGGGAATTGGAAGCAAGAAGAATAAAAGAAAAAGTGATAATAATGCCAAGTCTACAGTAGTGCCTTGGTCTTCCAGCAACGACCTCTCCATCTCATTCTTGATCTTGACCGCTGAAAGCGCACACTGCTCTGGTGATGTCTTTGGGCTGGGCTGTGACATTGCTCATGGTCCTTTACAGCTGTCCCCAAGGCTCGCTGCAACACTTGAC
This sequence comes from Gallus gallus, assembly GCF_016699485.2. Lineage (NCBI taxonomy): Eukaryota > Metazoa > Chordata > Aves > Galliformes > Phasianidae > Gallus > Gallus gallus. Next base: position 89,837,234 of record NC_052535.1, read on the forward strand.
ATCAGTGGTGCTCCCAATGCAATGACATTGAATCTTAGCTCGTGCCTGCCACCTGGCTTCTTGCCCTCCTGCTTCAGTGGTGGCAGTAAGTAGGATCCTTCCTCCTGAGGCCCTAGACTTGGGGAGCCTGGAGGAGAGGAAGGTCAGGGGGATCCCACTGCAGCCATAAATCCCTGTGAGAGGATGCAAGGGCACAGAGCTGGCTCTGCTTGGCAGTGCCCAGGGCCAGGCCTAGGAACGCTGGGCATGGCCAGGAGGTCAGAAGCTCCCTCTGCCCATCAGCAGTACTGCTGTGCTGGGTGGGTGCTGGAATGCCAGCACAGGGACCAGAGAGATGTGAGGTCTCCTCCTTGGGGACCTCCAAAACCATCTGGGACACTCTGGGTATCCTTGCTGGGGCAAGGCTGAGAGAGAGGGTCCTGGAGAGCCTCCAGCCTCAGTCAGGATGGGTTCCCGGGGTTCTACAGGGCTGTTACTGTAGTGCCCCAAAGACATACATTGAGTAGTATCGTGCTGCCAACTTTCAGACTCTTGTTTCAACCATGGGTATGAAGGCAGCAGTGTGGGTTAGAGTAGAACTGTGAGCAAGAGAGCATGCAAATGGCAGTGGCAGAATAAAGTCCTTGTGGTGTTTGGTACATGATGCTATATAATAGAATCATAGAATGGTTTGAGTTGGAAGGGACCCTTGAAGGACATCTGGTTTCACTCCCGCAATGAACAGGGACACCCACAGCTCCATCAGGTGCTCAGAACCCCTTCAGTCTGACCCAGATGTCTCCAGATATGGGGCACCTACCACCTCTCTGGGCAACCTGTGCCAGTGCCTCACCACCCTTAGTGTAAAAAATGCTTCCTTATATCCAATTTAAATCTCCCCTCTTATAGTTTGAAACCATTTCCGCTTGTCCTATAACAAACTAACCAACAAAGTCTGTCCTTTCTTACAGCCCCTTTAGATACAGAAAGGCCACTCTCTGGTCTTGCCTGAGCCTTCTCTTCTCCAGGTGGTACAGCCCCAGCTCAGAGCCTGTCCTCACAGGGAATGTGATCTATCTCTGGGATCATTTTGGTGGCCCTCCTCTGGACATGCTTGGGTCCATGCAATGGGTCCATTGCATGGGTCCATGCAATGACTTTCCTATTCAACATGGTATGATCACAGTGAGATCTGGGCTCTGCCAGAGGTGCTGTGGGCACACAGTAACTTTGCCAGAGTGAACCCTGGGTTTTGTTATGGACTTCTGTTTACATTCATCTTAACCCACCAGGATGGATTTCCCACTGGCTATGGGGTGGTTTTGAATGCCTCATCCTTGGAAGGCTCAAGGCCATACTGGATGAGTCTTCTGGGCAACTAGGTCTGGTAGGTCTAGTGTCCCTGCCCATGGCAGAGGGGCTGGACTGGATGATCTCTAAAGTTCCTTCCAATCAGAACCAGTCTATGAGTTCAGATATATGCACAGTGACCTGGAGGGAATGCACAAGGCTAGCTCCCAAGCCAAAGGGTTGTCTTTCAGAGATGCCTGGTGGGTTGACATTGAGCTCTTCCATGTTACCAGTGCTGGGCAGATACTCATGTGATAAGTTCTACCTCTTGCTGTACTGTTGCCAAAGTTAAAGCCAGCAGTGGTGGAAATGGTAATTCTGTTTTTCTCTCTCTCTTTCTGCTTTATTTTTTGCACTGGGGACTTAGAGCTACCATGTGCTTGGGTAAAGCCCTGTAAAAACTCACAGTCACCCAACCGGCTCTGCCTTGCTCTGCAGAAGAAGCAGTAAAAAAAAACCTCCTTTTTGTCAGGTTTCAACACATTTCTTATCATTCTGGGGAAGCTCATTAACCACTTTTTTAATGAAAGATTATATTAGATGGTAGAATCTCTGACTAATTTTTTGGTTGCTGTAGCTGAGTAATAAATAGTCTGTGTGCTTTATCTCAGTGACAGATGGCTTCTGTGTTGTAATAGATTGTATCTGTATTTTATGCTAGAGCTCTCCTGTCCCTGGAGGCATTCTTTAGAAAAGAAAAAAAAAAAAAAGAAAGAAAGAAAAAGAAGAAAAAAGGAAAGGTGTTTATCTCAATGAGTTTGTAATCCCTGCCTTAAAAAAAAAAAAAAAAAAAAAAAAAAAAAAAAAAAAAAAAACCCAAAGCTAACCCAAATCTGAATAATAATTTATGAGTCTAGGTTCATTCCACTTTATGGCAGAGCCAAGGAGTGATAGTATTGGGAGCTGCTCTGCTCACAAAAATATTCACTGTATTTCTCCTCTTGCTTCTCTGGCTGCTGCTGCTGCAGGTCAGTAATGGCTGCAGCCTTTGCTGGGTCTTCTCCACTGTGTTTGCTGCTTTCACACCGGGAGTTTGTTGCTGGTTGATGTTTCTGAGGGGAGATGCATTGGTTAGCTTTGTCTGGAGGAGAGTGGCTTGTGCTCTCTGTGACCTTCACCTGAGCATCCATACTGCTGCATATAGGAAGCCCATGGCCAAAGTTGATGGTGCTCATTTTTTTTCCAGAGTGACCTGTCTGCTTTGGGCTCTGTCCTGTCTGCCTTTGGGGTAAGGAAATGAACTTTTCTAGGGAGAATCCTGGCTAACACTGTGCAGTTGTGACGTTGCTGTCAGCATATGTCTACAGTTGGACTGGGTGATCTTGGAGGTCTTCTCCAACCTTGGTGATTCTATAATATGGTCTGCTCCATAGTTGTCCTATTCATCATAGGGATGGACATAAAGGTGGGCCAACATTAAGTGGTTGTAGGCTTGAGGTTGTGCCTTGTCTATGATGCTGTGACGTTCACTTTGAGCCTCTCTGGATATGTCTCTGTGCCTTCTTCTCTTGATTACATCCAGTCAACACGCACAGCTTACATGCCTCACACATGCAGTAGATGGCATTGAGCTGGCCACTAGCATAGCTCTTGCTCTCTTCTGGATGATGCAGTGATAATGAAGAAATGCATTTTGAAATTACAGACTTGCATCAAAAGCTGCTTGTTTTCTTTTCTTTTATTTTGGGTCGGGTTTTGACCGATTTTGAAGCATAAAATACTCATTGGATTTCATTTAACATGCGTTTTTGGAGCTATCAGATCAAATGTATGCTCCACCTGAAAGAACCTCAAGCCACTGGTGTGCTGAAATAAATAGGCTAAGGAAAGGGTCCTGTCTTGCACCTGCAGTAGACTAACAGTGTAGTCCTGCTCAGGTGCATAGGCACGGCAGGATATACCTCTGCTCTCTGTCCTATTCATGTGGCCCAGGCTTTAATGCCACCAACTCCACACAATGCATCTGTAAAATGTGTTGCAATGACTATGACAGAGAAGGAAACCTGAGCCCAGCATTTTGGCCAGCATCAGTGCTAAACTCTTAGGAGTGAAATATGTTCTTTGCATTTGAATCCAGAGCTTTCCGTGGTATGGCAAACTGAGGTATGAATTTGACCCTTTTGGGGGGAAGAGATGGCATTTACAGTTGGATTTTGTCTTCAGCAAGTTTGGATTTGGCAAGTTTCTGGATTTGGCAGGCAGAAAGGACTTATGTCTGAGAGTCTGATGGTGGGTGATTTAAAAGCAATAAAGTGTGCCTTCTGTGAAAAGATAAGAGTCCTGGAAAAGCTTGTGCTATCGTTGGAGAAAACCAGAAGTTAGACCAGTGATCCTTATGGGTCCCTTCCAACTTGGGATATTCTGACTCTATGAGCCACAGAAAGCCCACCAGCGTTAGGCACACTTCTTCCCGTAGACAAATACTCTGCAAAGGGCATTACAGCGTGGACACTTCTCTTGTGTTTGCTTTTCTTTCCTTGGGCACTTAAGGAAGAGTTTTAATGTAACATCACCAAAACAAATGAGAGCTTTGAGGATCCCTGAACATTTCCTAGGCTTAATTTTGAAGTGACTTTAAGAAATGGCCATTTCAAGCCTTGCTTTGGGCTACCTTGCCTCTGGACCATGGTGCCCATGGTTCAATACTGGAGCCACCTGAAAGCTTCACCCACTCACACCACTGCTATGGGAGTCTGAACCAGGACTGCTTTAATTCCCTGCTCCATGCTTTGGGAGTCAAGCTGTTTCGAGTGCAAGCAATACGTGAGCGGTACACACTGATCCTTCATGCTTTGGCCCTTGTCCAGTACGTATGAACTCTCCCACAGGTATCACTCAGGAATGTGCTCATGTTCGTCCATGCTGTTCTCCACTCCCGGGAATGGCTGGAAACCAAACAAATCTTCCCACTGCCTTCTACTTCTGTCTTGTTTCAGACCCACTTTCTGAGATTTGCTCTGCTGACATCTGGGAGGTGAGAGTTGCTCTCTCTGCGATCTGTGATGCATGCTCAGCACAAGCACAGGTGGCTTTGGAAAATGGCTCTGTGTTTTTTTGGGCCGGCATTCTTGCCTTAATCAGTTTCCCAATCAATTCAAAACAGGATTTAATGCAACCCCAAATAAAACAACCCACTCCCTTCTCGCTCTGGCATAGCAAGTGCAGTGGTTATGGGCTTTCCAGAGACTTCATTTTGTTTTTGGAGTGGGAGCAGGGGCTGTGGCTGATGTGCCAGAAGGAAGGGGTCAGGTAAGGAGAGCCTCTGGAGCTTCTCATGGAGCCTGACCCCATCTGCAGAGACTGCTGCCACAGTGCAGCTGCTCATTTTGGTAGTCCATGATGGAGAAAAGGTTGGGAAATAGGATGAAGGAAAAGACATGAGAGTCTCTCCTAGGAGCTCCACTGATTGTTGTCCCAGACCCACCTCACATCTGAAGAAATGCAGTGATGGCCAAAATGACAGCTTGCTGTCACCAAGGGAAGTCAGTGACCTGCACACTCCCATACAGAATCATAGAATCATTAAAGTAGGAAAAGATCTCCAAGATCACCAAGCCCGACCCATCCCACCATGCCCACTGAGCACATCCCTCAGTGCCACATCTCCACAGTTCTGCAATGCCTCCAGGGATGGTGACCACACCATTTCCTGGGCAGCTGTGCCAGTGCCTGTGGGTTGACATTGACCTCTTCCATGTTACCAGTGCTGGGCAGATACTCATGTATCATACTCTTTTGGAGAATTAATTTTTCCTAATATCCAATCTGAGCTTCCCCTGGCACAACTTGAGGCCATCACCTCTTGTCCTGTTGCTGTTGCTGATCCTCACCTCACTCCAACCTCCTTTCAGTGAGTTGTGCAGAGCCATGAGGTCTCCCCTGTGCCCCCTCTTCTCCAGACTGAGCCATCCCAGTTCCCTCAGCTGCTCCCCATAAGACTTGTGCGCCATAGCCTTATCAATGCCAGTGTCTGCATCCAGGGTCGGTCTGTAGGACATTCTTGGCTGGAGCCATCAGCCATCCTGCTCCTAGGACACGTATCTTAGCAAATGGATTAAAGAAAAAATGCTTTCTCGCCTCTTGGGAAAATATCTCATAGTCTATGTTTTGCTGTTTTGCTCACACTTATGTCTTTCAGGTTCACATGTCTGACATTTCTGAATTCCTAACTCCAGTGAGACTCTGTGAGGGGCACAACCCACCTTGGTGCCAGTGATTTAGGCCACTGTATGTTCCCAAGGGCCCGCAGTAAGAAAGGAGCTCTTCATTGGCCTGGGTTGGAGAAGACCTGCCCCTCCTGCACAGAGCACTTGTAGAGGCAGGTCCCTCACCCTCCCTGTGGACCAGGCATTGGCATAATGCCACATCACCCACTCACAAGTGGTGCCAGTATCTGTCTTGGGCCTGTGATGGATATTGTCATGGAAAAAAGAGCTGGGGGGACCATCTGAGATTACTCTGGTTCTTCCACTGCCCCAAGGCAGGATCAGCTCTGCCTAATCCATCTCTAACAGACACCTGCCTAATCTTTCTCAGAAAAAGAAGGACAAGAACCCTTCAGTGGTAGTGATTCCAGAACCTCCCTAGAAGGGAGAAACTCTCGCAGAAACTCTCTTCTCTTCCCAGATGGAAAATTTTCTCGCTGTACGTAATTGAAATCCCTTTTGCCTTATATAGTTTTGTCCATCTTCTTGTTCTGTCCCAAGCAGATGTGAGGAGCAGCTTGCAGCAGCCTCGGCTGCAATCCTGTGCTAATGTGAGCCCTGCACAAGTGGTAGGGACGTGCAGCCAGGCCCTGTGATAAACCTCTGTTCGTGTCCACTGCCTTTGCTTCAGTTTTTGCTGCAATGATTGCTCCAGAATCAGTTTTCCCCATTCTCCCCAGTTTGAGAGGTTTAGTAAATGCTGAATGGAGGGAGCCCATCAGTTACCTATTACCTTGGTGCTGTTTTCTCTCTCTCATCTCTCTCTGGGGATATTCACCACTCTTTGGGTGACAGGTCCTGTCATCCAGGATCTCATTTCTACTTAACAGTGGCAGTGAAGTACACACAGGTTGCAGACTGCTGCCTTGTATTGTGGACTGGGAGGTAGAAGAGAGAATGCAAAGTCATGCCCAGTTTCAGAGGTTCCATCAGAGGTGTGGCCCCACTTTTTATTGCCCTTCTCTAACTCCTCCATTCACACTGGCACTGTGTTGGAGTGAAGTAGGAATTTCATTCTGTCCTGGCTCCACCCTGCTTCCAAGTTTTTGGAAGCCCTCCCACTCACCCAGAGCCTTGGCACCAGCTGGGCTTTGGCTTAATCAAGCCAACACAACTTGCTGGGATAATTAGGGCATTCCAAATTCCAGTTGCATCTGTTCCCCTCCTTGCCCCCCACCAGTCTCCTGTAGATTAACTCTACTCCTCTAATAGTTCACCATGCCTGGGGGATTTATTCATGCAAAGCCTCTTGACTCAGTCCTTATACAGGCAAACTCTGGTTGACTTCAAGGACGTGGGCTGATTTCAGTGCAGGATCAGAGTGGAAACAGCCCGAGGCAATGGCCTGTCACTGTGTCCTGGTGACTTTCTCAGCTTGGTTCCTGATCCTTCCCTGCCTTCTCCATACCTTTGTTTCACGTTCATGTCAGATCACTGGCCTCCCTTGGAGCCTTTGAGCTTCATGTAGTCCAAACAGGGCCAGGTGTGTTTAGGAGATAATGAACCAGAAGCTTCACTCGGCAGAAACCAGTGCAGCATCACTGGAACCAGAGAAGAGAGGCTGAGCTTGGACCGTGGAGGAGCAGGTGCTCTGGTTGTACCAGGCAGAAGGATGGCTTAGAATGGCTTAGGGTGAACGGGATCTTGAAGACCCCCCAGCCCTGCCCCCTGTCATGGGCTGCTTGCCACCCATTGGATTAGGTTGCCCAGGACCCCATCCAACCTTGCCTTGAATGTCTCCAGGGATGGGACATCCATTCTTTAAATTCTGGGGCGGGGTTGAATCTGGAATTACTCTACTCCTTTCCTTCTGGGCTACATGTCAGGACCAGAAGCAGTAACACTGAGCTTATGACTAAGTTGCTTGGTATATCTGATATATATTACGAGTTTCTATACTGAGAGCAACTCAGATTTTCTCCGGTGTAAATAGAGCTGAATTTGGCTTATTTACCTTTTCATCTCTCAGTCGTCCACTGAGAGGTCTGAGAAGAAACAGAAGTGCTATTTCACCTCCAGCATCACTGCCATCTCTGACAGAGGAAAACAAGGCTGAAGTGAAGCTCCTTCTGGATAAATCATTGCAAACCATCTTTGTTTTTCCTCTCACTCCTTCCTCTCCCAGATGCAGAGGGTGGGGATGTGAAAATGTGCAAACAAGGAAAGATCCATATCTTTTAAGAAAAAAAAAATGCAGGTAGATGTCAGACTTGCCAAGAGCAGCATATCTTCTTGTCACTTGTGTAGAGTAACCCATGTAACAGCACGGTTTGAGGTCAATCACAACTTCACCCGCATCATTTTGAAGAGTGAGACCAGCATCAGGGAAATAAACATCTCAACCAATCAGGTCCTGTGATCACAGAATGGCCTGGGTTGGAAGGGACCCAAAGGATCATCAATGATGATGATATCAGTGGTGATGTAGATGCTTGGAGAATCTTCCAGACCAAGTTTAGTTGATATGCACAACTTGGAAGGTGCAAGAAACGTCCAGATTATAAAATAAACAGTACGTAAATTCCTCATCCACATCATTAAAGACTGCCCTGGAGCATGAGGGTTTGTGACTCCAGGAAGGTACTGAGTCTGGGCTTCTTTTTAAACCTTTCCTTAACTCTTACGCACACATCTCAAGGAGCAAATTTGACACACACAGAATAATTGAGGACACAGTTGGTGGAAGAAAAAAAAAAAAAAGAACTTCTGGACTAAAAATAAGCCACTGAGAATTGGGGCTAAATGAGTAAAAGTCACAGTGTGTTCTCATGACAGTACATAAAGAGAAGAGAGTCTGACAAATAGTTCACACTGAATTATTCAACCAGCATTGTTTGCTCTGTGCACCGTGGTCTGAAATGTTTGAGCTGCTACTGAATGGGGTCCGGTTCAGTGGGCAGAGCTAAGACTGAACTGTACAGCGTGGGGAAATAAGTGGATAAGCTTCAGTAGATAGGTGGCCTAGAAGATTTATGTATGGCTTCTCTCTAGCACAAGATTTCGTATTTATATCACAGAAAAAGACATATTTCTATCATGAACCTGTAGGCAGGATGGAAGCCGTATCGTTTTCCAGTGTGAATTGGCGCTGGTGAGGTTTGGTGAAGGACAAATTGACCCAGGCCTGCTAAAATCTAGGATTTATGCCCTGTTTGATGACCAAACGTTCAGCTCGACTGAAAGCTGGAGGATCTGCTGCCAACGGGAGCTGCTGTGGTCTTGAGGAGTCGGTGGGCTGTGCAACCAGCATGCCCTCCTTTGGGAGGGCTGTCTGCTGTGGGAGTTGGTTTTTATCAATGGAGAATCAGCCTTATTATTATTATTATTATTATTATTATTATTATTATTATTATTATTATTATTATTTTAGGTAGCTCTGGAAAAGCACCTTCCTGATAATGAGGAAACAATTTTGAATTTATTTTCAGAGCCATGGCTGTCTGGGGAGCTATTAGCTGCGGGATGGAAGAAAGCAGCTGTTGAACTCTGCACATCAACACTACACAACAGGTTAGGACAGGAAGTGAAGAAGAATCCAATTTAAACCTTAGGGGGAATTTAAGGAGACAGAACATAATTAACTCAAATTAGATTTTGGCCAGGATACCAGGGCTCTGCTGTTGTGAAACGCACATCTGGGATCTTGGACAGTCATGAGGCAGCTCATCAGCTGGTGTAAATGAGCCTGGCTCTATTATCCTCAGTGGGTGAAAATTGGCCTCCTTGGAAGGAGTACAATGGAGGGAGTTTGACTTGCACCATGCCAGAAAATCTGGCCCACAAGGTCAGGAAAGCAGCTTCCCACTGCTTATCTGTCTAGTTCCTCCCCGGCGCCGGTCCTTTTTAAATAGTAATACAAATATATCTACATATCTATATATAAAAAGGCAAATCATGAGTTTGGGGGGAGCGGGGTGGGGGAAGAAAAAAAATCCCTGTAAATAACATGGAATAGAGAAAAAAATATATATAACAATCCATGTTTCTGCAGTATCTTTCCCCAACAGGGGCAATTTATTCCTCCAAGTCTGGGTTGTGGCTATTGGTGTTGCTGTGTAAAATGGGTCAGAGTTTGGGGCAGATGGAGCATGTGGGACATCTTGTTGTTCATTGTCTGGTTCTGAAGGTCTCACTGCCTTGTTGTCCTGTGATCCACATCACCAGGGAGGTCTTTGCGCCTATGGGATCTTCATTCCTGTGGGAATGCACTGAATCATGGTATGTTCCCATGTAAAACCATTGAGAGCTTGTGGGTCTACTGCGTATCCATGCCGTGCTGTCCCTCTGCTCTGACAGACTGTCCTGTTCTTGGGCCTATGGTCTGGTGTGGGCTAAGGTCTTGCTGAGACCAAGGGAATAAACAGCACCGAGAGTCACCAAACCAAAGGAGCTGGGAGAGGGAGGGAAGTCCAGAGGTCATCCAGTCCACCTCCTTGCCCCAAGGCAGGATGAGCTTTACCTGCGTCATTCCTGACAGATATTGTCTAAATTGTTCCTGAAAACATCCAGTGATGGCTATTTTACCCCCTTCCTGACAGTCTATTCTGGTACTTCTCTTTCCTTATCTGTGTTTTCCCTAGTGTCTCGCATCAATCTCCTTTGCTGGAATTTAAATTCAGGACTCCTTGTCCTAGCCAGCGAGGGCACAGCAATCAGATCATCCTCTTCCTCACACGAGCAGATTCCCATCTTGCTCCCATTGTCTTCCCTGGACAATCCATCCCCATTTCCTTCACTCTGCCCTTGCTGCCCACATCTGCTGGGCTTTTGCTCTTCCCCTCCGCCCTCATCAGGATTTTCTTCAACTGTTCTTCAGGAAATATCCCAGTGCACGCGGAGAGTTTTCTGGAGTGGATTTCAGGGGACAAATTACTTTACCATCTGCAGACTGTGCTTCTGAATTCTTGAATGGTTTGAGTTGGAAGGGGCCATTAGAAATCCTCTAGTCCAACTCCCCTGCAATAATCAGGGACACTCACAGCTCCATCAGGTGCTCATCCAGCCTGACCACCACTTCTCCGGTCAACCTGTGCCAGTGCTTCACTACTCCACTTTTCCACCTCCCTGTCCACCCTTCCTCCCTGAGGGCAGCTTCCTCCAGCATCCTCACTCCCTGTTTCCTCCAGACCCGCTGCTCCGGTTTCTCTCGTGGAGGACTATTATTGAGCTTCTCTTAGGGGTGAGCCACAAGGGTAATTTTCTGAGGCTAAAGAAGCCCCACAAGATGAGATAAATATCGATGCAACTCATGCAGGGTGTGCTTGGGAGGAGGTCTGGGGCTCCCACATTAATCTCTGACTGTTGGCCCCTGTGAGTCAGCTACTGCCTCTTCTTAGAGGTAAAATGGAGCGTGAATTTAAATCTTGGCTTCACCAAGGCCTCACAAGGGTATCAGCAACCAACAGTGGGTTTAGGTACTGGGCATCAGAGATAAATATCTAATACATGCATCGATCAGGACTTTCAGTGCTTTCTGTGGTGATGTCTTGCAAGGAGGATGTAAATAAGCAGGAATCACCATGGATTTGACTGTAAAACTGTACCAGAAGCACAACTGTGCCAACTCTGCTGTTCCTCACAAACAAGAGAGAAGAGTCACAGAATGGTTTGAGTTGGAAGGAACCCTTAAAGGCCATCTGGTACCATTCCCTGCAATGAACAGGGACACCCACAGCTCCATCAGCTGCTCAGAGCCCCTCCAGCCTGACCTTGGGTGTCTCTAGGGATGGGGCACCCACCACCTCTCTGGGCAATCTGTGCCAGTGCCTCACCACCCTTAGCGTAAAAAACTTCATCCTTATATCCAGTCTAAATCTCCCCTCTTTCAGTTTGAAACCGTTTCCCCTTGTCCTGTCACGACAGACCCTGCTACAGAGTCTGTCCTTTCTTACAGCCCCCCTTTAGGTGCTGAGGCAGCTTTAGCTCCTCTGCCTCTTGCCCATTGCCAGGGATGCAGAGACCCATGTGGCTAAGAAAAACCCTACCAAGAAGCATCATTGCGTCTAAAATGTTTGGATTAATTACAGTGACTGCAGGCTATGTCCTGCATGGCAGTCTTCCTTATTTCTACTGCCCATTTTGCCCATGGATTGCTTCTCCTGGAGCTGCAGCACAGCCCTTCTCAAGGGATCCCGAAGCAAGCAGCATCCCTGGGTGAGATGGAAAACCAAACGTTTGGCCACTTCTGTGATCATTCAAAGTCCCCCTGGCAATTTTGCAAGAGTAGGTGTGTTAGCCCTGGCTCGTTTCCAGCTTTGCTAATCATCTCTCAGCCTAGAAAAGAAAAAGAAACCCCAAATCAAAACAACAAAACCCCAAAGGCTCCTGCTGCAGTTTTGGTTGCGTACGATGCTGTTGCACAGGAGTGATTTTTGAGGGTGAACAGAGAGATGAGAAAAGCTGATGTGGGCGAATCTTGCAGCATTATGCAGCATTTTCTGGGATCTCGTGATAGGAGGACTGATAGCCCAGTACTATGCTGAGATACTGGTTCTGCACGTGTGTGTGTTCTTGCATATATACACGATTGTTTGTAGCAGGCGTCGTGATCAAAGGTAGTACATAAATGCGAGTTATTAATAATCATAATTATTGGATGTTGAAAATTGTTTCTGGGTATTTTGCCATTAAAAAATAAAAGAAGAGTGTTTAAGCACTTTCAACTTTTGCCCAGGAATATTATGTTCATTTATAAAACAATATTAATGAGTTGCCTAAAGGAGCCTGTAATTTGGGTTGTTGCTGTGGATATTATCTTGCCATTAAACAGTTCAAAAACTCAAAGGGGAGCGTTTTCAGAAGCAGAAGCCCAATAACAGTTTATAATACCTGACATTCATATTGCACTTTTCATTCCAATAGATCATAAATCATTTTGCAAGCCATAAATAGAGGGGGCCTGCTCGCCTCCCATTGAAACGCGGTCATCTCTGGGGTGGAACGCAGCAGCGCTCTGTGCCAGCAGTGTTAAGCAACAGCTTGTTTAGGAGGTGAAGTCATACGATCACAGGCGTTAGGGCTGGGAAAAAACTCATTAAGTAATTTACTCCATCCCTCTACCCCTACGTGCTCGTTCCTCTGTCCTGTACTTTGTCCAGACTAGTTTTAAACATCCCAGGGGAGGTAAGGAACATCTCCAAACGAAACTGCAAAAGCAAGCGGGAGTAGATGGAGGAGCTGAAGCTCAGCCAGGGCAGTAGAGCAATGTTCCTCTTGCAAAAAGTGCCACGGCTTCTCTAAGGCCTGGTGCACAGATTTATAACAGCGCGGTGCAAGAGCATCAATGGGTGCTGGCTTGGAAGGAGCAGCTCCTCCAGCCTCTGCCTGTTGTTCTCCCCCTCATTTACAGGTGTGGATGGAAGGCCTGTAAAGCAGCACTCTGTCTCTGAATACTGCAGAGAGAGGATGCAGGTCAGCAATTAGGCTGCTAACAGAGGCAAAACCGAGTTTGGAATCAGCACCGCTCCAAGCAGGGTCACTTTGGGTCAGGAGAGAAGGGCCAGCATTTGGGATCTGCGGTGCAAGGAGAGGGCTCACCACACAGAAAACTGCAGACGTGCTCTTGTTTGAAGCACTTGAGCTAGGGCTGGAAGAAAAGTGGGTTCAGGAATAGCAAACTGCCCGGTGCTGATTGCACAGGAGGTGAGTGCGCTGGCCTGGCCGGTTGGGCATCATTAGGGTGGGTGTGTTGTGCATGCTGGGGAGCAGGAGAAGGGCTTTCCTACTGAATTCCTGCAGTTTGCCACTCTGTTTGGCCTCTGGGGCCATCAGAAGGGCCAAACACATGGCACTGACAAGTGCAAGGGGTTACTGGTAGCCCATCCCCTCTCCCTAGCCCCACATTCACGCAAGCAAAACGCCGGCCAAGCCTTTGGCTGGACAAATCCTCAAATTCTCCCTAAGCCTTGGCTAAATTCTCCCTGGCTTGTGTGGCTGTTTACTCATTTCTTACTCAAGGAACGTCCTATTGATTTATTGACCCAAGGATGAGTGAGTTCATTAGGCTTTGTCTTTGCACTCCGAGCCCCGGGGCGACCCTTTGCCAATATGGGACTGGAACCCAGTGCCCAAATAGTTGGGAACCATCTGGCGAGTGCCAGTTGTTTAGAAATGCTGCCTGGCCTGGCTGCAAGACACACCTACTTGTTCCAGGATCGACCTTCTTGCCTAAGGGTATTTAACACACAATGGCTGGCACAACTGAACTTTAATTTTCCAGACAATTATGGTGAGGCGGCATTCACCGCATTCCTTTCATGCTCCTTTGATGTTGGGTGATTTCACGGTACGTAATGATAGGACACAGACCAGACTCACATCCTCACCCTTTGGAAATAGCACCCACTACCACAGCCTCATTTATTTCTAGCTATATAACATATATAATATATGCATGTATATATGTGTCTTCCCTCCCCCCTGCAGCAGATGGAGTTGTTTTGAGCATTATTACTTCGGGTCCTTAATTAAAGCACCCTTGTTAATTATATTAGGGGACACTCCTTAAGCAATTATAAGTTGGAGAGCAAGGACTCTCCCTGTTCTGACTCCTGCTCCTATTATACAGAGTCCTGGGATATGCTGAGCAGGATTGAATCACAGAATCATACAATGGCCTGGGTTGAAAAGGACCACAATGATCATCTAGTTTCACACAGGGTCACCAACCACCAGACCAGGCTGGTTGATGACCCTGCTCATGCTCAATTGCTTGGATATAGGAGTTTCTGCAGTCTTTTGTGAATCATGTGCGCCATAGCTCAAAAATAGTTTTTATATTCTCTGTAGAAAGGCATTTTTTAAAAGATAGTTGAGAGTTAATGCAGTGCTTTTTCCTATAAGGCAGTCAGATGTGTGTTGGCTTTTAGTCTACCCATTGCTCCAAGATCATGAGGCAGAGCTTTGGACAATGTGAGGATGCACTGTGCTCTCCTTGCAGCCTCTGGAAGCAAACAGCATTGGTGATAAGGACCTATGGGAGAAGTCCTACTGCAGCCAAAAGAAACCAGGAAGGGCAAGGCAAGCTGCCGTATAGGACAGACTGAGTGCTCCACCTGCATGTCAACTGGCTATCTAAACAGCTTGGTGATTATCATCTCTTGCATCTACCTTTGCCTTACTCCTCTGAGGCAGGGAAGTGTGAGCCCTGCTTCACGGGAACCTGAGTCACTGAGATGCAAAGTGGCTTTACCACGAGTCATGCTCTTGAAATGGCTCCCAGGATGACAAAGACAGGATGGAGACACCCTGACCCAAATGGTGCTCCAGCCTCACCTTGTGCCTTCTATCTGACCCTTGTCTGACCCATGGGTGCAGGCAGACACTTCTGCAAAAGGCTTCTATATGGCTGGAGCTGCTGGCCTGTGCAAGTCCTGAACTATCCTGTGCAGCCAGTTTTGCATGTGATTCCCACCCAAGCCCTGCTGGTATCCCAAAAGTAAGCTGGTATCCCCATGTTGAGGGGCTCAGGCCACAGGGACAATTCTTGACCCTATCTGCAGGCAGGGGTAGGATGCATCTCCTGAAAGAAAGCAGAAATGGGCTTGCCATCATGCAGCTTTTGTACAGTAGCTACGTCTTTCACCAAGCCCCAGGCGCAGATCTCACCTGGAGAGGGTTTAAAGTCACAATCTCATCCTCCTAGGAGAGCACTGTTATCAGCTATCATCACTTAAATGCTCCTTCTGCCTCTGCTACTGATATGTGCAGCAGAGGAAAAGATTTGGAAGATTAAGAAGAACAAATTCTCTGCAGAGCAGTGTGACCTCCCTGGGAGGTGAACTGAGAGTGAACCCAGGTCTGCTGCTTTCCGGGTGAGTGAGCCAACCACCAGCAGTCAGCTGCAAGGTGCAAGGCAGCTTCGCTTCCACTTCCTCCTCTTCTACTCTTGCAAAAGATGCTCGTGTGTGCTGGCACTTTGGGAAAGGTCCCGTGGTTGGGCTGAAAGGGTCTTTGAGTCTCATACGTGATGTCCTGAGAAGTCAGATAAATCCTGTGCCCTCAAGCAGGGCAAGAGGGAACAGCCTAAGGTTTCACCGGAGGAGGGTCAGGTTGGATATTAGGAAACATTTATTCTCCAAAAGAATGGTCAGACATTGGCACAGGCTGCCCAGGGAGAGGTGGGATCACTGTCGCTGGAGGTGTTCCAGTACTGTGGAAATGTGGCACTGAGGGACGTGGTCAGTGGGCATGGTGGGATGGGTTGGGCTTGGGCTTGGGGATCTTAGAAGTCTTCTCCAACCTGAATGATTCCACGGTTCTATAATTCTCTGGGCAACTCCTGCTGCAGCATGTGAGTATTTTTATCTGTATGCAGTCCCATGGAGAGGGCCCAGATTTTCAAATATATATTTTTACACATATAGTACAGAATCAAAATGAGATCTTTAGTGTAGGAGATGTTTGAATTTATTTTCTACGTGCGTAGGCAACTCAGGAAAACAATGGATGTTACCAAGTATCGGGGAAAAAGAAATCAATGTAGAGCATGGAGTTCTAACAGGCAATGTTCAGGTTGGATGTGAAGAAAGCTTTCTTCACCAGAGGGTGGTGGAACAGGCTCCCCAGGTCATGGCACCAAGCTGCCAGAATTCAGGAAGCATCTGGACAACACTCATATGGTCTGATTTTTGGGTGGTCCTGTGTGGAACCTGGAGTTGGACTTGATGGTCTTTATGAGTCCCTTCCAACTTGGGATATTCTATGATCCTATGGCCCTGAGCACCAAGCACCTTGCTTGAGTAGAGGGATTGACCAAATGACCCCCAAAGGTCCCTTCCAACCTCTGTCTCTTTGTGATCCTGTGGTTCTGTGTGATGTGATCACTGTAAGAGTATTACAGTATGTTGTAGGTAGAGTGTTTAGTAGCAGTATTTAGTGTTGACACATGGGCATGCTGGTAGGAACTGAGATGCTTCCATGTGACTGTTATACACTTGCAACCAACCTATCTATCTCCTCCCTGTGACTGAGCTACCTGGCCAAACCGGCCTATTGCCTGTGCCAGGAAGTAGTCTACTTGTCCACTTGAGTAACTGAAATGCATTGTTGTGAAAGTACCAGTCAAGTCCTTGCTGTGGGGATCACACCTGTGACAGTGCTTGAGGTGATGCTAGTCCCTTAATACTGAGTGCCCATAGAGACCTGCAGTGGGTAAGGGTGTAAGGTAGTTGGGTACAAAGAAGGATGGCTCAAGGGTATCTTCAAAGAGACCAAACTGCAGACTTACCTAGGGGAAAAAATGGACTGGTATAAAAAAGCAGAAAATACTCCTAGGGCTAATGCTGTTTAGTTTAGAAAAGAGGGAAAATGATATGGCTTTTTAAGGCCAGGAAAGTTGGCTGCAAGGAGGAAGGGTATAACCTCCTCTCTGTATGTATAGTGGGTAGAAGAAGAAACCATGATGAGGAAGATGTAGATTAGGAAAAGAGGGAACAACTGCAGCGGTGAGGATAATGAACAGTGGGAATCAGCTGCCTGGGGAGCAGGTGGAAACTCCGGCCTTGGAGGGCTTTGAGCACAGGTTGAGTGAACATCTGATAGTGATGGTTTTGTTCTTCCTGCTGTGGGGCAGAGAGATAGAGTGGGAGATGGCTCGTTAGATGGGGTGAGAGCTATGGCTCTGTGCTCCGAGGAGAACGTGCTCACCTGGGGCGTGGGAGGCTGGGGCTTGGTTTTGCAGTGCTGCTGAGGTGACTTCTACGACTTGGAGTATTCCAAGACACTCTGAAGTGTTTATATGCTCCTCTTCTCTCTTGGTGCCTGCTGATGTGGGCTGGGAACCTTAACTCAAATACCCTTTACGGCAGCACCGAGAGATCCCAGCCCAATCTTGAAGAGAAGGGTTCTGAATGAGGGAAGATCTCACTCCCTCTGGGGAGCTGCCTTGTATTTTCTCTGTAATTTGGTTTGTTATCAGTGGAAGAGTGTATATTGTAGGGGTGTGAAAGCAAAGTGCTCAGATACCTATGAGGTAATGAGGTGTTCAGCGCAGCTGACAGCTCTTAGCACGGAGAACCTGGGAAAGCCTCGCAGTTCCTCCATTCAGATGGGGTTTCCAAAACCTGAAGTTGCATGTCTGATAACACGTTAATTTTTCACCTAGAAAGGAGAGGGTGGCAAGAAGATAGGAGCTGTCACCAACCTCTCCTTCTCAAGGGATCTTGTGGCTGTGGGGTGGTCACTGTGGGTCACCCCTTAGCCTGGTGTTGGAGCTCCGCTTGTTAGTCCTGATCTTGTCACATCATCAGCAGTTACTGCCTTAGCTCAGAGCCTGGGGCATGGTGACTGAGTAGGGGGCATCTGAGGACCTGCAGCTGCATGCAGAGGCTGAAAAGAATGGGTTTGGCTGGGGAGGTGAGGTGGCTCTATCTCATGTCCTGCTCATTTCTCATGCTGGGGAGATGAGCGCAGTGCAGGGCGCATCACCAAGGTTAACGTGAATGGAAAAGTGAATGCCAGGTGGTTGGAAAATTCCCTGTTTGGGTTTCCAAAGAAAATCATAGGTTGGGTGGACACGTTGTTTTATTAAACCCTGATGTGCACTTTTTCTCCCTACCCCCCATTACCCCAGGCACCTGCCTTCCTATCAGAGGTGTGTCTCCTCCTGGAGGAATGGCAGGCTGGGGAAGAAAGGCTTTCTGCAGCATAGGCACACCACAGATCTCTCTCTGACTCAAACCTGTGAACTGCTCAAAGCTATTCATCTCAATTGAGGAGCTCAAACAAATAAAGGGAATGTGCTCAGGCCAACTTCCTGGCACTGCCTGTGGTCAAAGATCCCCTTGCATTTTTTGTTTTCTCCTTGTCTCGCATGTTAAGAGGATGGCCTGGAGAAATTCCAGGCTGGCTAATTACCTTCTGCCTGCTTGAAATTCCCTCCTGCTGTTTTTCCAAGAGGAATTACTCCTGACTTCTGCTTCTGGAAAGGGGACTGAAACCCGACTCAGAAAAGATGGAGGGAGGACAAACTGCTGCAGGGTTTGGAGAACCTGCAAGTGGTCTCCCAGCCCCCTCTGCTCCTCACTTTGGTATCTCACTGTTCAACTATGAAGCCCTTTCACAAAACCCTCAGGTTTTCAGGGCCCTGTTCCTGGCAGAAAGAGACACGTATGGGATCTCATCATGTTATAGTTGAGCTATTTTGGTTTCCCATCAAGATTAAGTTCAACAAGACCAAGCATCAGGTCCTTTGGCACTTTGGGCACAACAATCCCAGGCAATGCTACAGGCCTACATCTAGATGTTGTACTAAGGGACATGGTTTAGAGGGAAAATATTGGTGGTAGGTGGATGATGGGACTGGATAATCTTGGAGGTCTTTTCCAACATTGGTGATTCTATGGTTCTATGACTTGAGCATGCCTCAGTGAGCTCAGCAGATAAAGCTGCCTCGTAGGGTGGTCTTATGGTGAAGCTGGCACTCAAGGCTCATCTTAGACTGCAGTCTCAGCCCTGCAGTTATTTGACAGTGAAGCTCCTATATGCAGGCAGCAAGTAGTTTAATGAAAGCATTAAAACAGGCATGTCCAACCCGCAGCCCGGCACAACTCGCAATGCAGCTCCCTTGCCAGAGAGAAATATCCCTCATTTCACAGTCATGCCTTATTCGTGCCACTTCTTTTTGGCTGTATGTGCATTTAGGAACAAGTATTTTGAAGGCTGAAATATAGGAAGAGTAAAATTTCATCAAAAATCTCTACTCAACACCTGGAGACCTCACTAAGAATTGCAGCCACTGCCATTGAACCAATCTAATGGGTTAGTTTCACAAAAACAAGGTCACACATCCTATTAGTTTCGTTTTTGTTGCTCTTTTTTGTATATGTTTTAATTAAAAAAAAAAAGTTTTGTTACTTTATACATATTACTATATGTTTAATGAGGGCTGCTCTAAAAGTAATGGAACTAGATGAACTCTGTAGATATGGCCCAAGATAATTCTTCTTCACTCAATGTGGCCCAGGCAAGCCAAAATGTTGGACATCCATGCATTAGAGACAGAGGGGGACTTATAGAAACAAAAGGTCTATCTGTACTCACTCAAGCCTTGTGTCTAGCTAGATTTTTTCTCTTTGGGTTCCTTATCTAGCTTTTATATGTTGTAATTCTTCTCTCTGGAAAATACACGTGTATATCCCTAGGGGTGTTCAAAAAACGTGTCCATGTGGCATTTATGGTCAAGGTTAGAGGGCATAGTGGGGATGCATTGGTTGGAGGTTGGACCTGATGATCTTAGAGATCTTTTCCAATCTTCATGATTCTGTGATTCTATGTACCCTTATTTCCTTATAAACTGAGGTTCAGACATGGAAGAAATTATTTGTCACTTTTTCTCTGTCTTCTCATTTGACATTTTTTCCTCTGTCTTCTCATTGCAAGTTTGGAGCTGCTAGAAAAGCACTGAGCTCCAGAAGTTCTGAGTTCACCCAACAGCTTCTGAAAATGTATGTGGTTTGAAGGCACTCCCAACATCAAATCTCACTGTAGATCATCAGCCTGAGTGTCCTGTTTCTCCTCCTTTGAACCTTTCCATCACTGTAGCTTCCACTGCTGTTAAGAGCAATACTTATCTTATATGGATAAATCCTCACTGTCGGTGTCTGGGTACATGTTTTATTTCTGTACAATGGACTTGAACGCCCAATGCAGTCAGCAGTGAGCCAGTCACCTTAGTGGACATAGGATGGCCCGTTTGCCTCCACTGTCATTGCAGAAGAAGAGCTGGTCCTTGGTTTGCCAGCCCCTCATGGATGTCTCAGATAGCCCTGAGTATGTGAAGAGTCGCTAAAACTATACATGTTGGCAACTGAATTGGTCCATAGCTGTTGCTTATGGCTACACTAGGGCTGAATTTAGGATGAGTAAGCAGCAAGGATGGGAGCTAGGACAAAACAGGAGTGTTTTTCATCCTAATGCTTTCACAGGCTATGATGGATCAATCAGTTTCAGCCTCCATGCCATGGGCAGGGACATCTCTCACAAGATCAGTTTGCCCAAAGACCCATCCAGTCTGGTCTTGAACACTCCAGGGAAGTGGCTTGTCCAAGCCAGATGTTTCCTGTATAATTGTACATTCTATTGTGTGTGTGTGTGTGTGTGTGTGTGATATGCTGCACTCATTTCCTCATATTCCATCTTCCATCCTAATAATGTTGTTGCAGCCGCCGCAGTGAAGTCAGGCGAAGCAAGGTCTGCAGAGAGAGGTGATGCATCTTTCATTAGGCCGGCTAATGTAGATGTGCGTGCACACAGACACATGCTCACACCCTCCTTATAAACCTCGCCTTGTTAAAACATCCCAACACTTGATTTGCCTCTTTTGACCACCACTCCCTCAAGGCCTGTCTGCACCCATACCTGGCAGCCCTCTTAGGGCAAGGCGGACAGTACCTGCTCCCACAGGCTCAGCCTGTCTGGATGCATGTGCCAGCCCTCCCTCTCCCCCAAGATTTCGGGAATTCTGCTGTCATCTCCCTTCTGACTTTTCCAAGACCAGTGCCTTTGTCCTTGGAGGAAACCCTCAAGCCCAGCTGGATTCACAAGGAGGTGTCCTGAATGAGAAGGGAGAAGTAGGAGAGACAACTTTATAACTGTGTGCATTTGTGAAGGATGGACCTCCAAAGCACTGGCCTCAAACAGAAGACATATAGAATCATTAAGATTGGAAAAGATATCTCAGATCACCAAATCCAACCCCAACCCATGCCACCATGTTCACAGACCATGTCCCTCAGTGCCTTATCTCCACTGTTCTTGAATGCCTCCATGGACAGTGACTCTCCCACCTCCCTGGGCAGCTGTAACAGTGCCTGACCACTCTTTTAGAGAAGAACATTTTCCTGATATCCAACCTGAACCTCCTCTGGTGCTACTTAAGGCCATTACCTCTCGCCCTGTTGACAAGCATCGTAGAATTTTTCTTGATTTACATCAAGAAAGGTGACTAATGCCACCTTTGGCAGAAGACTTTTGGTCTCCTTACTCTGCAGGCAATGGGTATTCCCTTATGCCAGCCTTCTCCTCCATACACTCCTCACCTTCAGTCTTGCATCCTTCTGCAGAAGCCTGATAGAACCCGAGCTGCAAACATTTGGGTTCATGGTTTTCACTTGGTTTCATGGATGTGTTGAAACAGGACATTTAGTGATGACCACATGTCCAAGGCTTCTCAGGTATAGGATGAGGACTCTGGGAAAGACTGGCAATGTGAAAGGAAATTGCTGTAGCATGACTTTGCCTGGAATCTCTTGAACTAACTCACCTCCTGCAGATAGGACTTTATCTCAGTGAGTAAGTAAGTAAGTAAGTAAGTACTTACACAGCAAGTAAGGCAGGTATCTGATAACAGTCCCTTGGAGCTTGCATCTAAAGTCAAGACTGATATCCTTGGACACTCACAGAGCAAACTTGGAGGAAATAATCCTTCTTGCATAGGAGAAGACACAAACACCAAGTGGTCCCTTCAAGCCCACTGTATGGTTATAGAATCATAAATTCATCTGGGTTGGGACAGATCTTATCATCAAATCCAGTCATCAACCTGACCTACCAGCTCCCACCACTAAACTGTATTCTTCAGTGCCATGTTCACACATCTCTTAAATATTTCCAGGGATGAGAATTACACCACAATGGGCTGCCCATTGCAATGCTTGACCACTGTCTCCATGAAGAAATTCTCCCTAATGTCCCATCTAAACCTTCCCTGGTGCAACTTGAGACCATTTCCTTGCATCATATCATTTGCCATTTCAGAAAAGATACCAACATCTCCTTGCTGCAACCTCATTTCAGGTCACTGAAGAGAGGAATGAGGTCTCCATTCAGTCCCCTTCTCCAGATTAAACAGCCCCAGTTACCTCAGTCACTCCTCATAATTCTTGTTTTCTGGACCTTTCTCTGGCTTTGTTGCTCTTCTCTGTACATGCTTGAACAACTCATTCTATCCCTGGCCTCCTCATTTGTTCCATGGTGTTATCTCCAACCTGGAGTACCCAGCTGGCTTTGAAGATGACCCAAAGCAAGGCCTATCTCAGAGGGAGCTTTGGACAGAAGGCAATGAGCAGACCCTCAGCCTTTGACTATCTGAACCCATCTGACTCTGGGAAAGTCTGCAACCCAAAGCTTTACCCCAGAGACAGGGACTGATATTGGTGTGGTGTGCTCATGGGATATGAAGTTCTCTCTTTTTCTCCAACATGTAAAGCTGTGTAGCAATGAGTCTTGATATCCAAGGAATAGGGTTTGGAATCACTGATAAGCATGTATTGAGAAGGGTCAGTGCTGTTAAGGAACCTGCTTATCAGAGATGCTTGGCACTGTGTAAGAAGCTCTTGTTTCCAGGTGCTGAGCCACTGATGGAGATGGTCCCTCTTAAGAGTGTTTTTAAAGATAATCTCAAGAAGAGTGGACACTTTAGACAGGTCAGAATAACCATGTATTAGACAAGATGAAACTTGCTTGGCCTCTAAATGAAAAGCAAAGTTTAACTTTTCACCCAGACATCTCTCTGGCCATCACAGTGGGGCTGTGCACTTAAAGAGCTGAGTTGTTGATTTGGGAGCTAAAGAAACCCAGGACTGCTCTTAACCAAACCCAAGAAAAAGACTGAGTTTCTCAACTGTGCAAGCTGCTAGAATTCTGTTTCGGGATGAATGGATTGTATCCTTTGACCAAGATGAATTACACTGGTTTTAATCTGTAAACATATTCCCATAATTAAATTTCAGGAGAAAAAAAATCAGATGGGCAAGTTAAGCCATTTCATTTTGCCTTTGTTTTATCCCTCTGGCTTTTTTTTTATTGTTATTATTTTAATTGGTTACCAAAAGCAGCTCAAATAATGGACATGAATTAGATATACATATATTTTTAATTTGATTTTTTTTTTGGGGGGGGGAGGAGCAACTAAACTATTACCCGAGAGAAACAGAATGGGAAAAAGATTCTTTGGGATTTCTTGATAATCTTTATTTCTTGGCTTAGACTCTCAGCCCCAATTTTTGGTTTTTTTTGCATTCCCCTGGCTGATTCCCTACAGCAAGGCATGGGACAAGGGTGTGATATTGCAGCTCTCCCTCTGGATGCTCCTTTGCCCTCCCAGCTGTGCTGCCTCGGAGCGATCAGCAGGGGACAGATGCTGTCCTTGACCCTGCCACAATTTGTCTTGCCCTTTCTTACCCACAGATTGCCAAACTCTCTGAGGCCTCTGGCATCACTTTGCCTACCACACCCTATGCCTCCACACCCCTTTCAACACAATCCCACACCTTTTCCACCTCCATGTCTTCCTTCCCCAGCTGCTGCCTTGAACTCGCCTTGTTTTCCACCCTTTTCTCCATGTTACTTGTTATCTTCATGGCCTACCATGGCTTTGGGATAAATCTTACTTCACAGCAATGCCTTCTCTGCCTTAACATGTGTCTTGGTCCCTAACAGCACTGAAATCACGTCCCACTTCTTCAAACACTGCTGAAAAACAGAAAGCTTTTCTCTTTGGCATTGAGAACCATCGTTCACTCTTCATTTGTTGTTATTGGTTACAGTTACTAAGCTGGATGGGGACTTCTCCGTAATAGGTGTGCTAGACAAAGACAGAAAGACACCGTTGCTGCCCCAGAGATGTTCAAGGTTTGACCAAAATAACCATTTACTGGCTCACACAGCTGATCAAATACCCCACGCCACAACCTGGTCCAAATCCTTCAGATCCCAGCTGGTCATATCTGCCATGGCATCAAAAGAGTGCTTAAACAAAGTGGTTGCATCTAAGCTGCCATTCTGGAGCCAGAACCTTCCAGCAGAGGACGTGTTGTTTCACATTTCAGCCTCAGCTTCCACACAGCCTGACCTGTAGGGTGGGCAGCTTGCGTCAGTTAGGTTAGTTAAGATCAGCAAAAGGTCCTGAATCATCCACAACAATCACAGTGGCCAAAACACCTTTCCATTATTAATTATCTTGCTTTCAGGAGCTGGGATTGTCTTGCTGCCCCATTATATAGCCAGGAAAATTGAGCTGGCAGGAACCCCTTTCTGGCCCCATTATACAGCCAGGCTCAAATTCAGGGATTTTCCACTTACTCATCCTGAACCCAGCCTAAAGGTCCTTACTCAGCTATTACCTACCCTTCACCTGCAAAGAATATTATTAATGTCAACAGGGGTTTCCCTAGCGAGGAGAGAACAAAAACAGAGGAAAGGTCAAATGTGCAAGGCCTGGTTTCTTCCCCAGGTGCAAAATGGACTGAGGCAATGGTTCATCCTGCCTGACTGCAGGCACATGGCAGAGGCGGTGAAGTTGTGCTGGTATTTCCAGAGCTTGCAGACTTTCATTTCTGTGGCCTGGTGCTCTCTTTTGTCTGAGGTCATAAACACTGTTGTATTCAAGTCCTGAAGTCCTCTGATGCTTTTCATTGCCTCCCACCCAACTGGATGGGTGAAGCCAATGGCACCTCCCAGTAGTGCTGGGGAACAGGAGAAGTGGTGGGAGAGAGGCTGCAGATAAAGGACCTGTTCAATGCAATATCAAAGCTCTCCACAGTTGAAGCCATCTGAATTTGAAGTTTTGAGAGCTTCATAGGTATCTAGAGAGGTGGTGGAGTCACCGAGCCTGGTGGTGTTCAAAGAGTGTTTGGATGTTGTGTTGAGGGACATGGTTTAGGGGGAGCCATTGGTGAAGGGCGAATGGTTGGACTGGATGATCCTGTGGGTCTTTCCCAACCTTAGCGATTCTATGATTCTATGATTCTATGATCTATTTGGAGGAAAAACTGTTTAAAACCTTGCCTTGATATCAGCAATGTCATAAGATGCCAGAAAGGACGGGTGCTGTCACTGTCCCCAGGATCCTTCCTGGTGTTCACGCAAAACTACACTGAAACTCTGCCTTAGACTATTATTTTTCACTTCCTTCCTGTGTTGCCTCATATTATGCCTGAAGGAAAGGCGATGTGCTTTAGGATGGGTTCATGCTCACAGCTTGCTGATTAGCTGGTAGTATGTGCTGATGGCCAGCTGGCTGATAGCTCTGAGGCTAGAGAAAGGCCCTTTGAAGATGCACTAAATGCACATCTTTCCCACCTAGCTATTGCTTTTTATGACATCTGTAGATAGCTTCAGTTAAGCTTCAAGATTACCCTCCCTTTGCCAAGAAGAAGTAAAACTGGCCAGTCTGGAAGAGGTGAGAATGTGTGTGAGGGGGGTGAGATTGCAGAATAGTCATTCTGTTGAGAAAAATTAACAGGAAGCTTTCAAAATTATGACCAAGGTAAGTGCTCATGAGACCTGGGTGGGCTGATAGTTGGGTGGAGAGGAACCTGATGAGGCTCAGCAAGGGCAAGTGTAGGATCCTGCACCTGGGGAGGAATAATCACATGCATCAGTACAGGTTGGGGGACAAGTTGCTGGAAATGAACTCTGCAGAAAAGGACCTGGAGGTCCTGGTGGCCAACGGTTGGGCAGTGATTGACCAACAGTTGACCAATGGTTGACCACAGGGTGACCATGAGTTAGCAGTGTGCACTGGTGGCCAAGAAGTCCAATGGGACCCTGGGGTCCATGGCACATAGCATGGTCAGCAGCGCAAGAGAGTTCCCCCTCCCCTCTGCTCTGCCCTCGGGGACACAGCTGGAGCACTGTGCCCAGTGCTGGGATATCTTGAAAGGATATCTTCCCAGAGCAGTTGCAGGTCATACTTTTTCATAGGGAAAATCACAATTACAAACACCGGCCAGTATGCCAAGTGTATTTGTTCCTTTGGTGAAAAATACAAATGTATTTCCACTTTACTGAGGATCTCAGGTGCTAAAAGTCTCCAGACCTGTAGAATTCCATCCTGATGTTAGAGTGACTTCAACAGAGGTGGTATTGACCCTGTTTTTACTATCCTACCTCAGAAATGGGTCCGTGGGGAGTGCTGTCAAATTAGACAATAGAATTAAAATGTGGCCTTCCAGTATTTGAAGGGACAATATAAACAAGAGGGGCAATGGCTGTTTACAAGGGTGGATAGTGATAGGACAAAGGGGAATGGTTTTAAACTGAGACAGGGGAGGTTTAGGTTGGATATTAGGTGGAAGTTTTTCACTCAGAGGGTGGTGACACACTGGAACAGGTTGCCCAAGGAGGTTGTGGATGCCCCATCCCTGCAGGCATTCAAGGCCAGGCTGGATGTGGCTCTGGGCAGCCTGGGCTGGTGGTTGGAGACCCTGCACATAGCAGGGGGTTGAAGTCAGATGATCACTGTGGTCCTTTTCAACCCAGGCCATTCTATGATTCTATGATTCTGGATCAAAATAAAATTAGATGAGTGCAAAGAAGTTGCCCAACAAGTGGAAATGAAGCGGGAAAACTCCAGTCAGGTTGCTCAGGTTCCCCATCCATGGTGCAACCTGCTCAGAGCACAGCTCTAACAGAGCTCCCCTGAGCATGAGCTGTTATTCCCCAGCTACTCCTCACCTCCCCTTGCTCCCTGCCAAGTGAGCCTTTGTACAAACACAGACAAGTTGAACCTAACTGCAAGCAATTAACATCCAACTCAGATGCAGGCACAGGGCTCAGGCAGGGCTGGGCTTATGAGAAACAACAACAACAACAACAGAACAACAACTGCAATAAAAAACCCTAGGAGGCAAGGAGAAAAAGCAGCTTGCACAGCGAAGGGCATTGGAGGGAGGGGTGGGGTCAGCTGTAGCCTTCCTCAGAGCCTGGAGCATCGCACACATTCTTGCAGAGGCAGTAACCGAATCCACATGGTGCACAGGCCTTGGCAGATGAGCGTAATTTAATTGAGCGAGCCCCATACCTGAGGGGAGAGGAAACTTGTTTATTTGGAAACAAAACTTGTTTTTCTCTTCTTTTTTTCTTTTCTTTTCTTTTCTTTTTTTTTTTTTTCCTCTTTGGTTTGTTTTGTTTTAGCCTCAAGGCCTTTGGAAATTGGTGCCAAGTCAGTGTGCATGAGTTCTGTCTTTGTTTAACCCTGCTTCTGCTGATTCAGAGGCTTGAAAAATGGGAGGCTCAGGGGAGACCTTACTGCTGTCTACAGCTACCTGAAAGGAGGTTGTGGAGAGGTAGGGGTCAGCCTCTTCCCCTGCTTAACTAAAGGGAATGGCCTCAAGTTGCAACAGGGGAGATTCAGGTTGGACATTAGGGAAAATTTCTTCTCTGAAAGAGTGCTCAGGCACTGGAATGGGCTGCCCAGGGAGGTGGTGGAGTAACCATCCCTGGAGGTGTTCAAGAAGCATTTTGATGTTGTACTGAAGGACATGGTCTGTGGGAAATATTGGTGGTAGGTGAACGGTTGGACTGGGTGATCTTGGAGGTCTTTTCCAGCCTTGGTGGTTCGATGATTCTATGATTTTCTGGGTCCTAAAGCCAGAAGAGACTGTTAAGAGAATTCATAGAACCATAGAATCATGAATGTTGGAAAGACCACTAAGATCCTCAACTCCAACCACCAACCCATGCCTGTGACCACAGTAGGCCATGTCACTCAGTGAGACATCCTCCCTTTTCTTGAAGACTTCCAGCACTGAAAATGCTGAAAAAAATGAAAGTATGTCTTACTCCTTTCTTCCTCTTCACTTCCCCAAAGAGCAGCTTTTGGGTATTAGTCTGAGCTAACAAGGGGGCATATTGATCACTCTCACTGTGAAGGTAGTGAAAAACAGAAGCATTCTCAAAAATCCTTTGGTTCCAGGAAGAGCATCTTTAAAGGAAAGCAGAAAATGCCACAGAAAGCCCAGATAAGTCTCTCCAGAGCTGGTGATAGTACAACTGCAATCCTATAACTTGGTTTTTCCATCACACGCTTGCAACAGATTCACACATCAAGAAAGCAAGGGATAGGCTCAAATCTAAAATTACAGAGGAGAGAAAGAGGGTGGGAGAAGAAAGAGAATAGAAGTAAAAAGTTCACAACTTGCAACTGTCTGTTTCTATGGTGTTGAAAGCTTCCCAGTCCCAAAGCTCCAGCTCTGGACTTTGCAGCACACTTCAGCTTTCCAGGGGCACCGCATCCTTGCTGCACCCAGTCACAAAGCAAAGGGGAAGGCTGTACAGTGGCTATTACATGATGTTTTACAAAGAAATGTCAAATCCTCTTGCAAAACCAAAAAAGCAGCATGTTTAATAACTCCTTCCTGGCGGTGAGTACAGCAGAACTGCACTGAAAATGTTCCTGTTTGAAATACCGAGCCTTAGCCCTATGCTGTTGGAGCTGCTCATTTTTTAATGCATGTTCCTCATGACTTGGATTCGATCTGCCCCATCAACAGATGGGAAATGGAGGCAAGGAGGTACATTACAGGGCTAAAATCAAAGGAATCAGCTGCAAGTAACCTCTCTCTGTCGGTAGCTTCCAGCTCGTGGCCTTGCTCTGTGCTGAGGTTTCAAAAAAATGAGAGGCAGCATGTCCTTGTGCCAGAGGTGAGAAGACTGATGCAAATTCCCTCTTACTGCTCCTCTTGTAGCCTCCAGTTTGGCAACACGCGAGCTCAGAGGCAGAAACAGCAAAAGGTACAACATGCAAGAGAAAACCACGAGTGTAAAAGCAATATTCCATCCCATGGAGAATCTGGATGCAGTACAAGTCCCATGTCTAGGCAAGGCAAACTTGCTCAATGTCAAGGAGAACGTAAGGTCTTGTGTTCTTCCAGTTCTGGGTTTCACTTTATCTCTGCAACCAGAACACCGTCAGACAGAAATCCAGAGGCCCACAATTACGTTAGAGTGATTTCCACTTTCTTGTGGATGCAGCGAAGGGCAGATTCAAGGTAACGCCAAGGGTGGAGAAATTTAATAAACAGTGCCTTTGAGCTACTCTCCATATCAAAACAGTGAGATAAAAAATTACAAATGATTCATAACTCTGCCAAGCGGTTGCACAAACAGCGCTGAGGCAATGAGGCTGGAAGTGCGTCTCCATTGGGTGAAACATGCTCTGAGTGGGGAGGACACCAGAGAAATGTGGTAGAGTGAACTTTTAGTAGGTGACAGTTCAAAAGGAAGATGAGATACCGAGGTATTTTTGGAAGAGAACTTAAATACCTGTGACACAGGTCCCAGCTAGATAGGAGCTTGCAGGAGCCAACTGATTGCTCTAATGAGCCTAAATTGAGGAATGCAGGAAAAGAAAACATTATAGTTCAAGAAATGAATGGGGCTCCTTGTGTGTGAAGTTTCTCATGCTACCACTATCTGAAAATGATGCATGGTCTGTAAACCTCAGGCAAACAGGGCTGTCCTCCTGTCTTGCCAGTAAGGGTGAGACTCATTTGCCCGCAGAGATATCCAGCATCATATTAGGTATTGTATCCTGCCTTCTCCACCTGCTTCCCCACCTTGCTACAGTCATCTACGTATGGACCACTGAATCCCACCCTACATTTGAAACCAACACAGGAACTCAAGCATCTGAAGTTAGGGGTCTATGTATGGGTGCATTTGGATAATCTTGATGTGTAGAGGGTTTTCTTTTGAATAAATGGGCACCTAAGGCTCTGCTGGCAATGTGCGCTTGTGCATGATGCTAGCTGAGATGCTCAGATGTACATGAAACATCTTCATGGGGCTGGCACAGGACCTGCAGGAGATCTGTGACCTTTGGAGCAGCAGGTGGAGGCCATTGTGGAATATCCCACAATGCCTAGAATGGAACCACGTGGCTGTACAGGCAGCTGAAAGCATTCCAGGTCTGTTTGTTCAATGAGGAGCTACTCAGCATCCTTCCTGCTTTGCCCTGGACACCCTCATGCATTGTTTGTTAGACTCTGTTGAGCTGTCCCATGTGCAAATAGACACCCATGTGCAGGCACCCAAATACAGGTGTGGTGATCTGCAAGCTGAACCCTACCCTAAACCATGGACAGTGATTCACTGAGTGCGATTTATCAATGAGATGTGCTGTGCTCTGTGGAAATGGCATTTAGATAATAATTTCCTTCAGTGTCTTGTGAAACCACTGCCTGGGAGGGATCCACAAGACTCACTGAAGTCAGGATATTGCTTCTACTGCTTCCTCTCTACCCACGAGACTTGGTAACCTTGCCAGATTTGGAAATTAGGCTGGCTTAATGTGACCTTTTCTTAGGAATTCCATTTCTTATCGCCTCCTAATCCTCCAAGGTTTGAACAAGACATGCTCAATCAACTACTGGAATATCTCTGTTGACACTGAAATTTTAGGGGCAACGATACAATCCCTTGGATTTCTCTTTCCCTGGCCATCCCCTCCACTTTTTAAAGGTAGAGTTTATGCTTTTTCCACAGCTTCTTGAATTCCCTTGTGCTCATGCACACACATCGCCTGCTGTTCTTTGGTGCATTCCAGCTGGGATGCTCAGGATCCCAATGGACAAAATACAAGAGTTAATTGGAAAACTATAACACTGTACTACTTTCTTTCCCTGTCCTTCCAGGCTGGAGATCAAGACCTATTAAGCAGGACTTTGCATCCTTGGCCATCAGAGAGGTCACCAAGCATCTTATGGGCTTGGATGCTCCTAGCAAGGGCAGAAGACATTGACTTATTTGTGCCTAGATTCCACGATGATGGGCACATAAGGAACCTGTGGGCTGGAAGATTAAAGAGATGTTTTAAAAGCCCTGCCCAGTAAATAGAGGTGCACACACTTTGTGTGACATGTATGAGTTGCCCCAGATAATGGCTAATGGGTCAGAGATTGCCCAGCCTGGCTCTGGAGTACTCCAGGCTGAATGCAACCAGGACCTGCCCACCCAGTGCAGCTGACTTATCTAAACAGTCTGCAGCTTGTTCTCTCCCCACTTTGGCCTCTGCTCCAAGCTTTATTGTTTTAATTGTTTTAAGCATCTGGACTCGGTTAACCTTTTATTTTTTCTTTCTTTCTTTCTGGTCAATGCAGAAGCAAAAAAAGAAAAAAAGAAAAAGAAGAAGAAGAAGAAGAAATAAAATAGCCCTTAATATTGCAGTCTTCTATGTGCCATTAAATAAAGGTGCATTTTGCTGAGGGGTGCACCGTTGTGGTGATTTGGGGCAGGGTCTGCAGCGCAAGGGACGCGAAGAAAGTTAAAGCAGGAGGAATCTGTGCTGGAGACAGCTGACTTACCGCACAGTGATGCTCTATGGGCAGCCAGCCCCAGGCCTGGCTGTGAGAGATGGTTGGAAAACATCTGCCAAAATCATTTTGAACTGTGAATAGTATTTTTTGGACGCAGCCAAGCCCCCCTTTACCCCCCACCTTCAGAGCCCTTTTCATGGAAGCGTTGAGATTTCAGTGAAAAAATCCCTCGGTGCAAGAAACAAAATGTGAGGGGGTAAAAGGAAAACATCTCCAAATTCTACTTTAGATTTCGGGTGATTCTTTTGACTTTTGTTACCTTTGCTCTGGGGTGATCTGTTGTATGATTTTCCATGGTGTGTCAGTGGTAGAGGATTCATTAGGCAATGTGACTATCAGTATGTCATAATACGGTCGTGGAAGTATTCTCTTTTTTCCCTTTGCCTTTTCAAACCATTTAGGGCAAATGCTATTTACCATTGGCTGAAATATCTTATCTTCCTTTCTAGATCAAAGTGTCTCCTGTTTGTGTTGTAATTAATAAGTAATGAAACACCTTAATTACAACACAAACAGGAGATACTTTGATCTGGAAGGGAAGATAAGGTATTTCTCTCACTGCTAAGTAGCAGCTGCTCATAATGATTTTGAAAAGAAAATAAAAATAGAATATTTAAACAATTTTGGGCCATTATGGCATGCCAGGAGTACCTGCCATAACATAGGAAGAGATAATATAAATATAATAAAATACTATTAAAAACCCATAAAATAACCAAAGAATTTCTTGAACTATGTTTTTGGAGTGAAAATTCCCTCATCTAGGCAGTTTCAAAAGTAGTTGGTTTTGTTCTGATTCCAAATGAAAACAGTAGAAGTTCCTGGGAAAATGAGAATGTGTGAGCATCAGTGCCTTCTTGCTTCTGCATCAGTTCTTCTTCTTGCACTGTGAGATTATCCATCCAGGCTGGATGTGACTCTGGGCAGCCTGGTCTGGTGGTTGGCGACCCTGCACATAGCAGGGGGTCGAAACCAGATGATCACTATGGTCCTTTTCAACCCAGGCCATTCTGTGATTATGGATGAAGACCATCTCTGCCACTGAGGACGTCCAGTGCAAAGATTAAAATCCCTCGAATTACTGCTCTGGTCTAGGGAAAACTGCAGACAAGAAAATAGCTGCTTGCCAACTCTTGCATTGCCCTGCAGAAAAGCGTAAGCATCTCCCATAGAGTCCTGCTACATCTTGGCCCATCCTTCTTTCTGGTCCTTGCTGGTGCCTGGAGAAGTCTTCTGTAACCTTTGTTTATTCAAGTAAACCTGTTGAGAACAATTGGAAGAACGGGTATTACATCACTAATTTGAAAGAATGAGATGGTATGGGCTCAAATTGTACCAGGGAAGGGTCAGGTTGGTTATTAGGAAACATTTCTGCTCAAAAAGAGTGGTCAGGAACTGGCACAGGCTGCACAGAGAGGTGCTGGGATTAACTTCCCTGGAGGTGTTCAAGACACGTAGAGATGTGGCACTGAGGGACATGGTCAGTGAGCAATACTGGGGGTAGGAGGACAGTTGGATTTGATGCCTTTTCCAACCTTAATGATTCTCCTATTCAATGACTCTAATGTGTGATATAACGTAAGCAATGGCTTCTTTAATTCAAGAGCATATAAAGCCATTTTAAGTCATGACAGAAGGGAGATGAGTGCTGTGTCAAGTGTTATTTTTTGCCTAAAATACCCAGGGCCACCACTTGCAGCACCCCACATGCTTCTGGGAAAAGCTTTTGTGCCAGAGGGGAGGTGAACTGTACTTTGAAGCCTATGATCTGGCTGCTGAGTTCAGTCTAGAGAAGCTGGGGCATCTGGCTCGTGTTTGCAATGCTGGAGCCATAGCAGTGCGAATGAACAATGAGAAGACCTAAAGGGTATGTGGCTGGGAGTGAAGGCTGCATCCTGCATTGCCATCTATCCAGGAACACATTTAGAGGAGGTTTTAAGTCATGTCAGGAAGAGAGGTGAGACCTCCATGCAACTTCCCCCTCCACACGATGACTGCAGCCAGTCCCGGTTACATCCTCTTTCTCCTGAGTGCCTCATGATTTGGTAATGATTAGTATTCATTGGTCTTACAATATAAAATTACCTTTAGGAAACTGCTCATCCATCACTTTCAGGTTTCTTCCAGAAATTCAGTCAGAAAT
Source organism: Gallus gallus (assembly GCF_016699485.2). Taxonomy (NCBI): domain Eukaryota; kingdom Metazoa; phylum Chordata; class Aves; order Galliformes; family Phasianidae; genus Gallus; species Gallus gallus. The sequence goes on from NC_052535.1 coordinate 89,871,007, forward strand.
TTGTACAGAAATAAACATTTTCCAAGAGGAAAGGAAACAAGCCAAGCCAACCTAAGCCAAGTTAAGCCAAACCATTTTTTTTTTCACAAACTTTAATAATGTGATGGTAACGGGAAGCGGAATCATGCAAGCGTATACCTAAATGAGAAGAAAAATGTGAAGGGGGGTGGGGGATCACACTGAAAGGTGATGAACTGAACTTTGGGTACAATTTAACTGATTCAACTGACTGCTACTTCAATTTAATTAAAATTTGGCCTCATCTTCTTTTGCAGCAGAACTGATGTCTCACAGAGCAGTGCTAGGATGAGCTTGCAAGTGAGGATGGAGAGAAGATGCTTCCTTTTGCAGTAATTCTCCACCAGTGGATAAAGCACATCTGGCATGCTCTCTGGGAGGAAGAATCCTCATGCCACAAATAAGAAATGCCTATATCTGCATAAGATCAGGTTGGTGGGACCAGCAAATAAGGAATAGGCACACCTTACCCTACGTTCTAAAATTCATCTGTATCTGGTAATATTTCTGATGTTATCTGCATGAAGGATTCTTCTTTGTTTGATTTGAATCTTTTCTTTTTGGCTACTGAAACCATACTGTGGCATGCAGGTTAAATCTGCTGTTTAGTCTGGAGGTTGTGCTCTCCTGCCTCACAGAGTTACACTTGAAGGCTTTTCGTGTGGAGGTTCAATTGAACTCTTCAGTTCATCCCACCCCAGACTTGTTCCTTGGCTCTGATATCAGTAACAAATAATAACTATCTATTTTTGCATACATTAGAAGTCTGATGCCTGTACTAAGGAAGTGGTTACAGCTCCTCTTCCACCTACTCTGGAAAGATTCCTAGTAATGAATACTTTTCCATGTATGAATGTCTTTATTTTCTTTTTCTTGGCTTCTTCCCAGATTCTTTAAATACAGATTTTCCTAAAACATGATGTCTCTTGTATAGCTCTGTCATGCCTGTCTTTATTGAAGTACTAATCCACATGAGCATTATCAGACATATAATGGTTGACCGCCTTGGCCAATATAGCACTTAATGCACTTTCATGAGTTAATAGTTTTCTTTGGTTTTCATTTCTTCTCGAACGATTGTGAGTGTGAAGGCCATCACATTGCAGAGTACTACGCACTGAACTGGGACCCCCCTTAGAGAAATACATTTTCTACCTACAGCTCTAAGTCCAGAATCCAGAATGAGAGATTTTGACTGTCCAGCAGTAGCACCTGTGGAATGAGTGACTGAGACATGAAGAACCTCAAAAAGATTTTAAAAAATAATAATCTGTTTTTCAGAGCTCTCAACACTATTTTTTTTTTCTGGGAAGAGAACTCATTCCCCTAATGGAACAATGCATTCTGAATTTCCTCTGAAAGTTTATAGTGTAACCGTAGAAATATATATAACCATAATTCAGTGACAGAATCGGCATCCTAAATCTGACTGAGAAAAGTAGATCCCTTATTCCTAGGAAAATTCAGAAATTTCAAACTAAATGGTGAAAATAAGAAACTGATCTAAATCTTGAGTCCAGACAGACTAAAAAAAAGTCCCAATAATATAAATATATCATTTTGATGACACAGAAACATTTTTCTTCAAGAAGTGAGGGCATATGATCTGATAACGTCAAAGCAGTATTTTAAATCCAGCCTACTAAAGTATGACACATATTGGAAAGTACAGCACATTAACCTGAATACATGTCAAAATGGCATGGATAATAAATTCAAGATGGGCCTGTTGAAATACTATCAAAATGAAATTATTTAATCCTTTTCAGTCAAATGGAATGAAGAGAAAGCAACCAACAACTTTCTTAAAGGTTCTTGTGAAAAATTCCAGCAAAACACTAGACTCAATAAAAAGGCATTGCCTGACAGCAAGATGCCTTTGTTGGCATTTTTCATGCAGCTTGATTGCTTTCTGCAGGTCCTTATCAGGAAGACATAATTCCCTTTGGCTATTCTCTGTAATTTTATTAGCATTTGATTTCTTACAAATTCTGCTTCAGACACCTCAGGCAGAACATATCCCAGTCCCAGCTACTCGGCTGTAAAGACTCAATCTTGAGTCCAACTGAAATCAAAAGTGATGTCTACCTTTCATTTTCACCAAGAAACATTTTCACCTTGGCCACCTGACTAGGCTTTGCAGTGGGGGAAAATATAATCAGTGCCAACACTGAGGCTGATTTGGACTATCAGAAGGGCATAGTGTGGCATCCCAGGAGGATCGGTCCTGTTGATTCCGTGGTGAGCATCGGCCAGGCAGAGACCACATGGCCTGCTGCACTCATTTGCAAGGTTCTCCTTCAGGCCCAGGGTTACTCATGACCCAAGATCATAATGAGGGCTCTCCAAGGTTCTTCCTACATCTCTCTGTGGTTGTGTTTCCTCATGCACCACAGACAAAGACCTTCCCCTGCGATGGGTGGTGATGAGGTTGGGTGGCTGGAGCATCAGGCGAAAAGCAGTCATTGTCTACTGCAGGCTGATGGCTGAGAACTAACTTAGCTGATGGAAAGTGATATTAGAACAGAATGGAGCCGTTTATGAAATCAAGACACATTTCTAGCTTGCGGTCATGCATCTTGCTGGTTTGGTCCCCCTCACTACAGGCAGACCTTCTCCAAATGGTAGAGAATTATGAGTTATCAGACCATGCAGCCCTTCTCCCTGCCAAGGTAGTGATGTTTCCCACAATCTCTTTATTGTCTACTCAACTTGTAATCTCTCTTTTTGCAATGAGGCCTCCAGAATTTCCTATGAAAGACAGTCCTGCAGTCATCCAAACCAAAATGAATGCTGGAGACTTAATGTGTGGGTCCAAGAGGAGAATTAGCATATTGCCCTTTGGTTTAACCCACAAGCAAATCTTCTTGGATCTCAGACTCCTTCCTCCACATAGGAGAGCCAGAACTCCATGAACCAGTATTTGTGTAGATCTATTCCCTTTGGCAAAGAAGGAAGTCCTGGCCCAGCTTAAGGACAGCTTTCAGCGTTGTTGTCTTTGTTTCTCTGTTTTGATGTCTGACCTTACAAATTGTTCTTCCATTTTTTTTTTCTTTTCTTCCCCCTCCTCTTGTCCCTTCCCCTTTTCCTTCATGCCACCAGCATTAAATAGCTCAAGGCTGTATTTAAAGAACTGAGAAGCTGCAAAGAATCAAGTAGGATAATGGGAAGAAAGGCTCAATGGTTCCCCAGGGACTTATCATGGTTTCTCTCCAACTGTTTTACATGGAGTCGAAAGTTCAGCCTCACATTTTCTGGAAAGGAAAAAAAAAAAATGGAGAGAAAGAAAGAGGACAAGTCGTGATGTGGGAATCTTTGGACTGTGATGAAGATGGAAGGCGCCACTCGAAAAAGCGGAGCTCTTCCAATGAGAAACAGATGTCCTACATGTTCCTAAACACATTCAGTCCGTTTTCAATTACACCAGAATTAGAGCAGTAATGAGAAACAAAACAGGGTTGTTGGGTTGGGTTTTTTTTTTTTCCCTCTCCCTTCTCTTGTCTTCTTTTCTTTCTGCCCCAGATGGATCGGTAGCATATCTCCAGATGACATCTCAGATTGCTTCCTAAAACAATGCTAATCATCTAATACTCCTAGCCTGACACTAATCTTTTCTTTCCTCAGTCTCACTTTCTTCAGACAACTGAATGCAGGCCCAGCTCTATAACCTGAGGAGTTCATTAGACTTGGTGAGAAAGGCTTATTCTGCTCATTTTCTGGTTGTTGGAAGTTCATTGATGAAGACACTTTCACGTGTGTTATTTTTCTTAAACCAAAACCAAGATTTGACCAAATGTCTTTCTTTTCTCAGCAGTGAGATTCCTCTTTAGAGAAAGAAAGAGGAAGAGGTATTTCTCAAGAGTTTTCATGCTGGAATCAGAAAGTATCCTGAACTACAGTTATTCTTTTGTTTTCATTTTCCTAAAGCAAATATGGATTTTGCTCAGTACTTTCTTGGTTGCTCTAAGGCAAGTTCACGCTGAGAAAATAAGCAAGCCAACTCTCTCCCTTCAAACTCCCTCTCAGCTTCTTTGGCAATCTGGTTTTCAAGCCTCTAAGTCAGATACATTTATATATATATATATGTATATATATATATAGTAGGCTAAACATTAAAGCAGATTAAGCCCAAGGAAGTGCCAATTTTTTTTGAAAGAGAGGACTGGAAATTTAATTCTAGCGTCTCTGTTGACTCCTGCTGGGTGGTCACGTTGGGGATCACTGCCTCAGTTTCTCTTCTCTTTCTTGCACAGAATGCTGCTTTGCAGAGAAGTCTTGTAGAGTATCTCAAATCATGAGTTGGAAGGGACCCACAGGGATCAAGTCCAGCTCTCGTAGGGTAAGAGTAAGGTAAAGGGTAAGAAAGAGGTGAGCAGTAGACATGCAGAAAAGTGTTGTTACAAGAACAAGCAATGGAGGAGGGATCACGCTCTCTTGGGTTTCAGACTTTTGTGTGGAATCATAGAATTAGTAAGGTTAGAAAAGGTCACTGCGGTCATCAAGTCAACCCCTCTCCACTGCAGAGCCTGGATGTTGGGCTGGGAGTGTGAACAGGGCTGTGGTGGCCATGTGAGCACACAGCTTTTGGACCCAGGCTGTTGGTTGCTGTTTCTCAAGGGCTGTGGTCTCCAGCCCAACCCATGAAGATTACAGGCCTAAAGCTCATGTTATTTGAGGACACGAGAATTAGCACAAGGTGATCTGAAGGATCCAGTTCCTGCGAGGAGAGAGATCCTCCCTGCCTGCGCATCAAACTGTCCTGCTAGGACTTGCAGCAGAAAGGCTGAGAGCTCCAAATCCTCTAAATCCTCATGGTTTTACACATTGTCTTCCAGGTAGTGCTGGGGATATACTGGAAAAAAAAAATAATCTGCTAATGCTAAAAAAAAAACCTGCTAGATTCTGCTAATTTTGGGAATGAGAACTCACTCTGCAAAGCTGTGAGAGTCGTTTCTAGTGTAAGGACTGTGTTTGTGTGTTCAAACAGCCAGCAGAGGAATGCTAAATGAAAACAGGCTAACTCCTTGAGGACGTCATTGTTGGATTCTCTGTAGAGCTGAAGCACTTTCTGTAACACAGCACCACGAGGGCCTGTTTCTCTTCTCATGTTCATGATATTTGTGAAGAGTTTGAAGACCTCTCCCCTCACATTCAAAGTGAGTTGTGTTCAGTCTGCTGGTTCAGGATTTGGTGGGTGAGATAACACAGCGAGGTTGGGGATCAGCCTCTTCTCCATTGTAACAGTGATAGGATGAGAGGTCTTAAGTTATACCAGGGGAGGTTCAGGTTGGATATTAGGAAAAATTACTCTTTGAAAGAATGGTCAGGCACGGGCACAGGTTGCTGAGGGAGGTGGTGTAGTCACCATTCCTGGAGGTGTTCCAAAGCCATGGAGATGTCACACTGAAAGACATGGTCAGTGGTCATGGTGGGATGGGTTGGTGTTGGACTTGGTGATCTTACAGGTCTTTTCCAGTCTAATCATTCTGGCACTGGAAAGACCCATTTCTGGTTGCAGGACTGTGTAAAAGCTTGGCCAGTGCTTTTTTTCTGTACAGGCAGAAAAAAATGAGTAGAAAAAAAACACTGTTCTATTGCAATGGTACATCTTTCAAGATGATTTTCATAGAATCCTGGAAGCATTACGGTTGGAAAAAGACCTCTAAGATGCCCAAGCACAAACCCCAGCCGAAACCACTGTGCCCACTAACCATGTCCCTTGGTGCCACATCTCCATGGTTCTTTAACATCTCCGAGGATGGTGACCCCACCACTTCCCTGGGCAGCTGTGCCAGTGCCCAACCACTCTTTTGGAGGAGAAATTTTTCCTAATATCCAATCTGAACCTCTCCTGAGATTTGTTATGTTTCTCCCTAGATAAGCAGTAACGAAATTCTATTTAGGGTTCAAGTAGTCAGGAAAAGCATCAGCTTTGTTACTGGGACATCTAAAAGATATGATACAAAGTCTCTTTTAAGGAATAAAGAGCAAAATGTGGTTTTGTGGTTAAATTTACATTCTTAATTCTGCATTTCCTAATTTCTGAGAATTCAGTGTCTCACAATTTCCATTTCATTAACCTTTGTTATTTGCATGCAATGTAAACTGCTCTTGCAGATTGCTGGAGGAAATCATAAACACTCTGGCTGTTCCTTGGCCTCTCCTGAAACCTGCTGTCCTGAAACTCAACACAAAGTCAGCCTTCATGAAAGCCTCCCTCTTTACACCTCTCTGACTGTGTCCTTGGATGTGCTTCTCAATGCTTGCAAGTGAACATTAAGTCCCACACATGAACGTCCAAACCTTGTATTTTAGCACTTGTGGCCAGATGGAAAGCAGTTCACCATCCATCACCCCTCCCTGAACTGCAGCAAGTCACTATAAGTCCTCCTGCTTCTGTTCATAGAATCACAGGATGGCTGGAGTTGGAAGGGACCCTGAAGATCATCCAGTTCCAACCCTCCTGCTGCAGACACAGTTGCCAACCATTAAATCAGGCACTTCTGTTCTCAAAGTACATGAGATTAAATCAATGCTAAGACTTTTCACATGACGCGAACCAATTAAGAGCCCCGATTGTTGTTGACAACACAGGTTCTGCATTGGCAGAGCCAGGTGACTGTGAGAAGTGGAACAGCAAGTCAGTATTTGCCTAATCCCATGTCACTCAAAAGCAAAACCAAACCTGAGGCAAAGACACTCGGAGGATTTGAGGCCAGGTCACTTTGTGTGTATGTCCTTGGGTTTTAGCTCTTGGTTTTGAATTTTAGCCAAGTTGGGAGTGAGTTTCCGTGATACTGATGTATGGACGCAGCACATCTTGGGGTTTTTTTTTTGCATTACATTTGAAAATGATGCCCCATCCCTGGAGGCATTCAAGGCCAAGCTGGATGTGGCTCTGGGCAGCCTGGTCTGGTGGTTGGTGACCCCGCACATAGCAGGGTGTTGGAACAAGATGATCACTGTGGCCCTTTTCAACCCAGGCCGTTCTACGATTCTATGATTCAATGAAAAGGGAACAGCTCTTGGGCTGTGCTGTAAGGTGAAGGACTTTGGTTTCTACTTCTTTAGGAACCTACAGCACATACACACCTACATACAGAACCTAAAGCCTTTAGAATTCTTCCCACTTATATCTGAAGTATTCTAGCACCCCAAGAGTGATACAACTCAGAAAAAAATGCAGGAAATACTACGAAGTAGGCGCAAGGCTTCCTGTTTTCAAAGATGTCAAATAGTAAAAAAGCTCTACAACTTTAAACCATTGAGCCAATTCCTTCCAAAAAGGCAAGGAAATTTGGAGATACCTTAAAAATCCACAAAACAGGCCAAGTGTGAAGAATAGCTTCAGCTATTTCTAATTTTTGTGTGTCCAAGAACTGTAATCAGGAATGTCTGGAGAAATGCATTTCTTTTTTTTTTCTTCTCATGATTTCTTTCCCTTATTAGTTTCTCTCTCTTTCTTGGTGTGTGTTTATATGAACATTTTTAGCATGACATTCTTCAAACGTTACCACTGCTCTCCCAGAGGATATCCACCTTTAGAGAAAGAGTTGGATGAAGGGAAATTCTAGCACAAAGAATGAGCTATAAAAAGTTATGGGAAAGTGAAGAAGAGTCGGATTTCCATTATTCTAACTATTGCGTGCAACTCATTATTCTATATATAAGGTAATTCATATATAGCTTCAGAATACAATTAAGAATGCCTCATCAAAGCATTTAATGCAATCGCCTATGGATTTTAAGTTTGCTGGGAAAGCCAGCAACTTGGTGATGAAATTCTTGTACAAAGTAGGCAGATTTTACATCTTAGTCAACACAATCAATCTCCCCCACCTTAGAGGATTACTCAGCTCCCTTAGCACAATTTGCCTTTAGTGCGCCAAAGTACGGCGTCCAGTAACAAAGAGAGGAACTTCATCACCCCTGGGGGAAAGCAGAAGATGATCCCTTGTGCTGCATAGCTAACAGTCAGGATTAAACTCCAGTCAAGTTGCAACTGAATTTCCATCTGAGGCCAAAAGCATTTCTTAATGCTCTCTAACATCCTTTTGAATCCATGGAGTGTTTTCAAGTTCCCGTTGTTAAAATGTACATCAAGCCCTGCAGCATCTCCTCATGCAATATTCCTTCTTTGCTGTTTCCTGGTAGAATATTTCCTTCCAGGTCCAGCACAGCTGTGGCCTCTTGCTGCTCGAGCATGAACAGGAGCTATGGGTAATGGGCAAGGATTTACCATGGGGCTAAATGAGTTTCAACCTTTTCTTTTGCCATGGGCTGCAACTGATGGAGCTGTAGGTGTCCTTGCTCGTTGTAGGAGAGTTGGACCCATTGGCCTTTGGAGGTTCCTTTCAACTCAAGCGATTCTATGATTTTTTTTGAAGAGGGACTTGCTGCCCTGGACAGGTAGGGATATCATTTTGGGAAGAACAAAAGCTGACAGGAACCAGATGTAAATGATCCATTGCAGTGAAGGACTGGAATAGGCAAAGGAACACATTCAGCATCAGCTCCCTGAAGACAGGACAGCAAACTCCACAGCCTCGTTGCACCTGAGCAAACTCAGAGTCTCACCAGCATCCTGGTAGGGTGCCCAGCCTGCACTCCTGCCCAGCATCAGAGCCCACTGTCTGCTCAGAGCAGCACCGAGAGCATGTCCTGTTTGTGCCCAGCAGGCAGCTCCATCCCCACATGCAGACACAAGACACACATCTTCCCTCGCCTCCCAGGAATTTGCTGTAGATCTCACACAAGATTGAGGAATGGCTCATGGAAAGGAAAGAGGTAGAGAGAGATCTGGGTGTGCTGCCTGGGGAGTTCTGGGACCAATTCCACAATATTTATTGTCCCACCTAACAAAGAATAGTCCCAATTTCTAGAAGAGAAAGCAGATAATTGTTTTCCCTGGGCAAAGGTAAATGCAGGGAAAATTCAGAAACACGGGGGAAATTCAGAAATACATAGAAAAAAACTGCCATCTAAAAATGCCAAGTGCAGAAATAATTCAGAATTAGAAGGAAAAGTTTGTGATCTGCAAATGAAAAACACAAAGCAAAATCAGAAATGTGGGGAAAAGGGAATTTCTGGGAAGGTCAAAGTGTTCCTGGTACCTGGAAGATAGAAGTTGTGTCAGTTTTGGATATGTCTTCACTGAGAAATTGGCTCAGGTGACAACTGCCCAGTGGGCTGTAAGATATCCAGCAGTGAAATGCCCTGGTGTTATAGGAAGCTGATGATGCCTTGTGGTTCTTTCCCCACAGATTCTCTCACTTTGTCATCTTTTGTGAATGGGAATGGTAGGAAGGCACTGGAGGACACTCAAGGCAAGATGGAGGACTACTCACTGGGTCAACCCATTGGAACCACAGCTTTGCACTCAGGCAGGAGGTCTAGCGTGGGGGCATATATGGGATGCGGGTTACCAAAAAACCTCTGAGCATAGCAGGGAGTGGTGGTGAAGCCTTTTACCTCGTTCATCTTGCAGAGTAACAATAATTACAGCTCAGATGGAGGTAGGGCTATTGCTGCAACCAGGGCAGGAGCTTGCTTGATGTATGCCGCATGCATGCATGTGACTCGGTTGCATAATGTGAATGATTAGCCCCAGCTAACACTTGACATGTTACACAGGCACTGAGTTTTGGGCTATGTTTAGCAAGTGGTGGGGAATCTGCATGGAGCTGCCAATTGGTGGAGGGAGGATCACGTGCCCCCATGGAAGGGAGCTCTTGTTCCAAGGAGAGCGCAGCTAAAGCTTCTTGCTCTGCTCAGAGCCTCTGGGGAAGTTGCTTAATGATTATTTTTAAAACTAGGGCTACAGGCTCCTTCCTAGGTCAGGGTCCAACAGAGCCAGGTGCTGTACAAACACATAGTAAATGACAAGGCCTGCTCCAAGCAGCCTTGCAGCTCAGGCATGAGGCACCCAGGGAATCTGTGTCCTCTCCTCAACCTTGCCAAGCTATGGTGTGATAGTGAGGTATTTGCTTTACCTCTTGGAAACCCTTTTTTTTTCCTCCCAGCTCTTCTGTATTGCAGTGAAGAGCCACGAGCTTTCATTGTTTAGGCTGGAGACGCTTCAAAAGTGCAGAGTAGCTGTCAAAACTTCTTAACTCTGTTATCATTCCGTGCTATACAGCAGTGCCCAACTATAGTTTAATTGCTACTCTTCTTTTAGAAAAACCCAGTCTGATTTTGAGTTAATCAGTGTTGATCGCTCCACACACCTGAATATACACTGCAGTGTATATAACGATGTGGGGATGCACACATCATTGTCTTTCTACCCATGGGAAATATGGAAAATGGCATACACACAGTCTCTAAGACAGTCTGGAAAGCTGCTCCAAGCACCCTGTTTTTAAATAAGTTGTGGTTGAACAGGAGCAGAGCTCAGACTTCGAGGGGTGATTTGTCTCCATGCTGTAGATGCCTAAATCAGAAGTTTGTAGGTGTTTCTGCATTGAGTCTCTAACCTCCCAGTACAATTGTGGAGATCAAGCAGACACCATAGGTCATATCAAGAGTTCAAGTTGAGCTGTCAGAAAAGTTGTCTTAGTCATGAAGGGGCAGGGGAAGGTGTCTCTTGAGTGGCCATGGGAGGAAGCCAAAAGGACCTTCTGTTGTAGATGGGAGGAAACCAAAAGGATCTTCTATTGTAGATCACAATCAAGAACACCAGTTTTGACTGGCCATTAATATCATTCTTCCTCACTTAACAAAATTTGAAATTGCTCTGTCTCTTATTTCTTTTATTGTGCTAAGCTTTATCCATGCACCCTGTTACAAGGTCGGAGCTTCAGTTGCTTCTGGGCACAGCTCTTCTCAATTTCCCTGGTGATCTCAGGGCTCCCCATAGCATGGGGTGGGCTTGAGCACTGGGGTTGGTTTGAGCTTTTAGGGTTAGAGGAATGGGACCTAGCTGTGCTTGCAAATCCAGAGGATTCCAGAAGTTAATTACATGGGAGAAAATGTATGTGTTTGTAAAGTTTTTTTTACCAAGAGAGTGGTGAGGTGCTGGAACAGCTGCCCAGAGAGGCTGTGGATGCTCCATCCATCCCTGGAGGTGCTCAAGGCCAGGTTGGATGGGGCCCTGGGCAGCCTGGTCTGGTATTAAATGGGGAGGTTGGCAGCCCTGCCTGCAGCAGAGGAGTTGGAGCTTGATGACCCTTGAGGTCCCTTCCATCCCGAGCCACTCTATGATTCTATGATTGTATGATTCAACAGCTGCTGAATTGCATGGGGATCCTGTCACTTGTAGTTCTGCATGAACCATGGAATCATTAAGGTTGGAGAAGACCTCTCAGATCACCAAGTCCAACCCCAAACCGTCCCACCATGCCCACTGACCATGTCCCTCAGTGCCACATCTCCATGGATTTGCAACACTTCCAAGGATGGTGACTCCACCACTTCTACCAGTGGCTGTCCACACTTTCGGAGAGGAAATGTTTCCCAGTATCCAAGCCCAGGCTGAGACAATATCCTTCTACAGCTCCCCAAGGGTGACAGTTTGTGGTGAGTTGCATCCCAGACTCTGAGGGAAGAAAATGTCAATGAGAGGAACTGGATTCACAAAGCCTACAGTGGTACTTAGAGGTACAACGTAGCACACCAGTGTTTTGGTGGCTCATTGTTGGCTAAAGAGAGAAAAAAAGAGAATCATAAAGAAAATCATAATGGGCTGTTCATTTTGGTCTCTTCTGTCTCTGGAGAGAGAGCTGAAGCTTTGCATGTCAGTGCTTTGTGTCAAGCAGGCTGAAAATACAGACACAGGGCATCCCTTGAGACGTGCCGTAGACAGCACTGTCAATCAAACCATCAGTGTTAGAACCACGAGCCCCCCAACAAAGGCTAACAAAAAAAGTCATTGGAATTTGTACAGTGTGAAAGAGGAAAAAAAAAAAAAAGGTGTCATCAAGGCCTGCAAAATGATATGAATTTGCAAAGGAGTTGCTTAAGCCCTGCCCATGCTGATGCACTGCCCTGATTCCTTTTTTAATTAGCACATGAATAGGTGAGGTGAGGTTCCCTGCACAGGTATGGAAGCAGAAAGATTTATGAACCCGCAGCTGTTTGTTGCTGTTTCTGGAACCTGCCCCACACCCATATGTACACAGCAGAGCTCCTGCTGCCAAAACAGGGAGAGCACGAGCAAACTGAGCAGAACGGGGTCATTTCCCAGGATGCCTGTGCTGGCTCCTCCAAAATAAGGAATTATAGCAATGTCCCCCAGCCTAAATAGGGGTTCTATTATGCCTGGGTGCTGTGGTGGAAAAAGGATGCTCCCCGCCCCCACCTTAAATTTACAGAGAGAATAGTTGAGGCTAAAGAGATACATCCAGATTTATAGAAGAGAAGACTGGGTGACTTACCAGAAGTCTCAAAAGTGAAATGGGGATCTGAACTGGGCTCTCGTTGGTGCTAGGACAGGGATACAGTCCTGGAGTTGTACCAATGGGATTGGAGCAGCTGCCTTTGCTGCTGGGGTCTCAGGCCCCCAGTTCATGCTTCCTGTGTTTCGATTTCCATTTTTCATTCTAGAAGCCTCTCATTCTCTTGGAGTCTGGTTGAGGTCAGGACCCACTTTCAGCCAGGGGTAGGCCAGCCCATTGCAGAGTTCTTAGTGGGAACTCCCCTACCAGCTTCTGCTCCAAGCACATCTAAGGACAACGTGAATGACTCCAGGGCAGTAAGCACAGCAGGTTCACCCTATGACCTGAGAGCCCTGTGGAAAGAAAACCAAACTCAAATAGAAGCAATCCAACCATCATCTGAATCAAAGCTTCCTACAGTCTTAGCCTGTTTTGCTCAACCTTAAGCCAAAGCTCAGTAGCATCACCTCTGGCATGCAGTGAAAGCTTTTCTCCATGCTCAGGGAAAGTCCCTACAGATAGCTTTCCCAGAAAAGCAGCCATGGGTAGAGAGCTAATTGAGACCTCCAAAGCAACTACCCTGTGACCTTTAGCTCAGTTCTCCATGTCCTTGTCCAGCTGACAAGGGTACAACCACAGTACTCTCACCAAACTCAATAATTCAGCTAGCAGTATGGAAAGGACATGGGTTTCAGGCATGGGATGACTCAGCTCTGTAGGGCACATCCTTTTCTCCCAATCTCTAATCCTCTTTTGGTGCTTGCTGTTTGTTGACCCAGTGCCCATCTCTTACTACAGCCTCAATCCTTTAGTTGAAACCATCTTGCATCTCCCTCGGTAAACATCTCCAGAACCTCACCCCAGCTCTCTGGGGGATGAGGTGCTGCTGAGATCACCCAGCTTCGTTAGACCACAAAGGCTGAGTCTCACGATGGTGCCTGTGATAACCCTGGTGTTTGCCTCCTGGCTCTCCGTGTTCCCAGTACATGTTCCTCTCCCTGGGCAGCTCTCATGAACTCTCCCCCGGGTGCCTAGGAAGGGCTGGAGCACCTTCCTGCTCTGTGCTTGTCCTTGAGCTGGCATGGCACACAATTCATGCAGCTCATTCCACACTCTTGTGCAAAGCCACCAAGCTCTTCTCTTCTTCAGCTCTTCTCCCTCATGGCACCTCTAGCAGAGGACACGGTGCTGGAACGGGGTGGAATGCATGTGGTCTCTCTGGCACAAATGCACCTCAGTGCTGTGTGCTACTGTTGCTGTCAACATCTGAAGCTTTGCTGCTACCAGCAGGCTTCCAATAACTATTCATCAGGGATTATTTGCCTTAATCTTCAGTTATTATTTCAGCTGATGGTGTAAGATCATTAGCAGCCACGATGCCTTGGCAAGAAAGTGGGTAGAGTGAAAGAAACATAAGACTTCTCTTTGCTGCTATTTTTCCAGTTTTTCAGTAAGTAACTTCAGGCATGTGGTTTGTGCAAGGCTTCTGAGGGTTTGTGCAAGCTGTGCAGGAGGGAAAGCAGCAGTCTACCCCTTGGATGGATTAACATCAGAGGCATAAGCCATCCTGCAGACCCCTACAACGTCCTGGCTGGGATGTGGCTGTGGATGAGAAGAGCTCAGATACACAATCACCCAACTTGATGAGCACGTCCAAGTGTGCCCTGATATTTTTGAGGAGACTACTGGGACAAAACTGGAGGCTGGGTGAGCCCATACCCCAGCTCTGCTTTGTTTATTCATACAGAGTTGGCCTTGGGCACTGAACTCATGAGCACCAATAAGGGACAGAGCCTTAGGCCTGAGCCTTGCACCAGAGGTTGCTGCACACCCAGCAGTATGCATGGTGTGCCTGCTCCTTGCCTGTTGCACCTTGCAGCTTATACTGATGCAAGCTGGAGTCATGCAGGTTCAAGTCAACGGATTCTTCCAAGAACTCAAGATTGCAAGGTTTGCTCTCTGCTTTCAGGACAAGAAGGATGGATGGTAGAGTAAATCCTTTAATCATGCCACTATAACTCCCTGGGTGAGGTCTTAACTTGATCTCAAGCCTAAGCCTGCATCTCTGTGTCTATGCTGTTCCAGGACAGACCGACATTGCTTCAACAGCTTGCACACCACAGCCCCCAGTACAGCCAGGACATGCCATGTGCCTGCTGAAAAATCCTGAGAACACCAGAAATAAGAATCAAACAATGAACGTGACAACCTCTCGTCCTTCACTGGCTGATGTAAAAATGACTCTCTGCAGCAGGGACGTGGTTGGTGGGGATGGTGGGCATGGGTTGATGGTTGGATTTGATGATCTTAGTGCTACTTTCCAACCCGTAATGATTCTGTGATCTTATCATTTTGTAAACGAGACACATGGCTCTTTCTGCCCCATGGCTGGTCCTTTGCAACCTCCATGTATCACTGCATGAACAAACTGCTCCATTGAATGACCAGCACCAAACCCAATCCACCTTGCTGCTTCCCAAGAAGTTTTAAGACAAGAAAGCTCCTCGTGGTGCTCCACAGGCAGAAGATGGGCAATGGAATCAATGGGTCTGGGAGCACAGAGGTGTGGTCCAAGCAAACAGCTAATTAAAATAATCTGATATATATCTTTTTCTGGCTCTACGGCCCCCTCCAGAGACACGAAAGGGGAAGAAGCCTTTACCAGATTTATTTCTACACGAACAGAAGATTTACTCATGCTTGGCTCTTTTTCAGGTGTCATAAATTGAGTCCACTATCTTTTCACAGATTGTCTTTCTGGATTTATCAGAAAGGACTTTATGGTTCAGAGCACCCTTTAGTCCCCAGCCCCCCTCCCAACCACCTGAATGCCAAGCCTAGGGTACAGCCTGTGTTTATAAATATGCGTATCGGTTACATTAATGGAAACTGATTTATTACACAAATAAGAGACTTCATCAATTTTCATCTGGACCTCTTTCAATGGGACATAAATTACACTCTTGCTACTGGGTTTGGATTTCTAAGTGGATTTATCGGAGCAGGGACTTTGCTCATTTATTTTATAGCTCTCCTTGTCTGTGGAATAATTATAGTTCTGAAGTTTTTCTCCCTCCCTTTTTCTCCGTTTATATATGAGCACTGGCTGGTATTTGGAAGAGCGAGGTCAGGCGCTGCTTGGAAAGTCCTAACACTACTTGGGCTGCCCCCCTGTGCTACCTGCGAAAGTGGCAACGCGTATGAAACGGTGACCCGGGGTGAGTTGCAGCGGACCTCAAAACAGAGACACACAGCAAAACTGCTCACGTTTGGAAAAGGTTTGGCCTATTGATCCCTTTTAAGAAGCTGGCCCTTTGCTGGTTGTTAGCACTGGAGGGTGAACCCAAGCCATTGTATGACTGAGATTCTCCTACCAGAGCATCTGCAAAAAGCAGATGGAAGTAGAGTCCCTTGAGCTGTCTAGGTGAGCATGTCTGCTACTTCAACAGTGCACAAATTCCCCTCTTGCCTAAACGTAGCTTTGTTTAAATGCATGCAATGCTATGAGGCACCTTGCAACATGATGGGGTTGATGCCTGGATGGGACCATAAGCAGAAGAGTGTGGCTGCTGCTTCCCAATGAAGATGTGACACGGCAGCCTCCAGATCACCCCAGTCTTATTTGTGCACATGGGTCTGAGCTCAGCCCTGGCTGCCCAGAGCAGGAGGTGATGGCTCATCCTGGGGCCAGCCTCCAAGATGGGGAGCAGGAGAGAAGTCTTTAACTCTTCCCACTGTCCTCAGCCTCCTCACGCACCCTCATCCCCATCTGCATGCCCTGAACTGCTGCCCAGAACACTTTCTTCTGCAACTCTTTTCTGGAGCCTCGAGAAAGTGAGCCAAAGGCTTGCCTGGTTTTTGTTGTTGTTGCTGCTGTTTTTGCCTGAGGCTGGAGCACGATCCCATGAAACAGAAGCCCAGGCTCCCAGGAATGCATTGCATTACGACACTGTGCCGCAGAGACTTAGACTATTTACATAATAGATCAGAAAGCCCAGCCAATTAGCTGACAAAGGAAAGGGCGTGCTAGCAGGGCACTCAGAGTTCACCCTAATTAAGAGCAAACCATTAGAGAGCTTGTCTCAAAATGAAGAGGAGCACAGGGGAGGGGGGCGAAGACAATGATGGCTGCATGCAGCCCTATCCAAGCACATAGGGATAGGTTCTCCTTGGCCATGGTCCCAGGGCTGGACATTCCCACAGCTTGCTGGTGTGGATAGGGAAACTGAGGCAAATCCCTTGCTTGGGGTGAGAGCAACCGTTGGCTTGGTTGCTTGTCCCTCACCGATTCCCCCCTTGCAGTAAGGAAAACAAGGGCTTATCTTTGGTCTGTACCACCAGCACACCTTCCCCATGCCCTCCTATGGGCACATGGCCATCCCCGTCTCCAACTCAGCACAAAAGGCTGCTCAGTGGACAGTGAAGAGGCCCACACACATGCAGGCAGAGGAAACCTCAGTCCCAATCACTCCCTAATTAAGTTAATTTGCTAATTGTCGGCACTTAGTCAAGGGAGGAGCGCCATCTGCTGAACCCAGCACGCTCCTCCTCCTGCCTTAGTGGGGATGCTGCAGAAGGTATCCAGGGCCCGCCACCCCTGCGAGCCCAAACATCGAGAAGAAGAGGATAACTGCTGCCTTTCCTATCTCCCATCCCTACTTTGTGACCCGGGTCTTCCAGTTGGCCACAGAACCTGGATGTACGCTTGGAGATCTTCAAGTCGGTGGCCTTTGCTCTCAAAATGACGATGACTTTTCCTATAGACCTGGAAGGACACATTTCTATTCCAGACTGATAGCAAAGTGCAATGAGTTACCACTTGCCAGATGAGCTCTGCTGACAGCACGCGTCTTCCCAGCCCACAAAAACACATCTTAAAGCTTTTTGGTGTTCCTCCTGTCCACCGCAAGAGCTTTGTTTTGAGTCGAGTACATGAGAACAGCACGTGATGGGTTACAGTTGTCCTATCCACAGGTTGTTCACTTCCAAGGCTTCCAAAGTTCACTTCCATGCCATCCCACAACTTACAGCCCTTTGCCTAAACCCCCCAAATATCACCGTGCAGGGGCCTGAATTGCCAGCCCACACATACCAAGGCTCTGGCCACCAAAGCTGTAAGATTGGCTTACAGGTTCTAAGATCAGCTTAAAAATAACCAGCTTTGGATTCTTTTTCTTTGTTTGCCAGATATCAGCTTGCAGAATGCTCTTGATTCCATATTTCGAAGCTTTGTGTTACAGTCAAAGGAAAGGGGGTAGGGCCATTTTTATTATTATTTTTTTTCCCCCCTTCTTTTGATGTTGAATAAAACCTTCGATTCTTCACGCAATCTCCTGAACCCAGCAGCTGGAATTTTATGGAGAGAACACTGACAACTGCAAGATGTCCAATAAAATCATAACAGTTGGCAGCACTGGGGGGTTACTCCCCTCATTTCTTGCCGGTCCATAGGACAAGATAATTGGTGTGGTCCAGCTGCTGCCTGTTTTAGGACAGATCCTTCAAGGCACATATAACTGTTGGGGCTTGGAGTCCACAGACACCCTACAGAGGTGCCAATGCTATAGGCCTGTTTGCTTGATTTTAAGGCTGATTACTGTGCCCTACAACAGGTAGAACTGATCTGATGGTGCAAATCTCTTAGTAAAGAAAAAATCCTGCCATGGTTGCTCTCTTGCTACATGTCCTTCCGTAACCTACACGGCAACAAAAGTTCAGCCCTGTAATGTCCTTTAAAAGCTGGCCTTTAGGACAGCATGTCAGCCCCTTCTGGGGCCTCATGTTTTGCACAGATCACCCTCATTAGCAAGGGAAAGTGGAATAAATGGAACAGGCTGCACTCCTGGCGTGATGTTTTTTTTCTGATTCCTCTTGGAAGTCCCCCTGATTCAAACAGATCCTTCCAAGCCGCCTGGTTCATGACCGCAGCAGATTATAAAAGGGCCAGGGATCCAGCATCCCTGCAGCTCATCACTGACAAGCAATGCTGTTTGGATGGAGTGTTTTCAATAAGGGATTCTTGCTTTGCTGGGAGCTTGCGGAGAAAACTGTTTACAACAACAGCCCCGCAATTACCTCCAAATGATGTCCTCGGAGGAGGAGGTTCTGGGAACCTCAGGACCGAAGCTACTGAGCTGCTCTATCTATATCAGAAATGTGAAAGCAATCAGGAGTTGTTTGGATCTGGAGACGCTGTTGTTGTAAACAGATGTTGCATTAAGGCAGATCTTCCTGAGTGGTCAGACAGTGCTGGGCCAGCTTGGAAGGAGCACCCCATCCATTCGGAAAAATGAGTGAGGTTTTCAGTTCAATGCTCTCATGCATTGCGTCAAATCTAATCCAGCTATCCCAAATGAGCTACTCATGGGCACCAGAATAAGCAGATAGAGGTTACTTCTTTGTTTCGAAATAACGATTATTTTAGTAATAACAAATTAGTAGCTAAGCCTGACGGATGCTCACTAAGGGTCTGTCTGGGCAATGAGGCACTCTACGAGAAAGCTGGAGGCAAATGCCCCTTTGTTTCATCCTTCACACAGGATTTTTCTTATAAGGAGGGAAGAGGACAGGAAAAAATGACCTGTCCAGAAGACAAAGCACTGAAGCGAGCCCCCTCCTTCCCAAGCCACAAGATCTTTAGGAAAGAGTATAATTTCTTATTGGTTTCTCTTTCTTAGCCATCATATTTTTAAACCTTAAAAACACGCTTGGGTAATCACTTGAAGTTCTTTTCTGTAGTCATGAGTGGCAGAAACTAATCCACGTGATCCAGAGAAGCTGGTTCTCCTTCAGCCCTGTGGGATTTCAGAGAGTAGCCTGGGGGAGAAGGTCAGGAGGTGCCCCCAAAATAATGGGAGTTCTCATTGCTTCCATGGATAGAGAATGGAGTTTTGAGTTTCAGGAGTTCCACAAGCTGAGACACTGAGGAGGTCCCCAAGGCCACCGTCATCCTATCTAGAGGGTCACTGCCATCAGCTCCTTGAATTATGAATCCCACTTGAGAGAAATACAGGAGCTCTGCAATGTGATTCAGACTATCTCCTTCCTCACTGAGGGATCCTGGGGCAACCCTTTGGCTCACGTGCTTACTCGTGTACAGGCTGTAAATTATGCCTGAATCTCCTCACTGATCTCTCTGTGGTTTGGTTCCCACCCTACTCCTCTCTCTGAGTAGCATGAGAGCTGTTTGGGACACAGCTTATCCCTCACGTGTGCTTTCAAGGAACATAGTGTGATTCTGTTTAGAACAGTTGGATCTAACTGCAGGTGAATAAGCAGGGGGAAAAGGGAAGGCCGGAAGGGGGAAAAAAAAAGAGGAAATAAGGGAAAAAAAAGGGAAACAGAGGGGAAGAGAAAGGGAAGAAAGGGGGGGAAAGGGGAGGGAGGAAGTGGGGAGGAAAAACGGGGAGAGAAGGGAAAAAAGAAAGGAAAAGCACTGCCACCTCCTTGAAGGAAGCTTTTTCCTCTGCCTGCAGCATTGATCTCACCAACCAGAAGAGATGCAGATTTTTTCCATTGCCAGGGGAGAGACACAACAGTGATTCATGGGTCGGGACGCTAAGGTGACTGTAAGGATACGCTGCCGAATTAAAGGGGCTAAAGCAAGGGGACCAATGGGAGGGAGGCCACAGGCTGATGTAATGTCTGGGTAGCTCAAACCAGCTCCTCAATCTCTGTTATTAGGTAAAGACAGACAGCCCCCAGAGAACACGCCAGCTCCTTTCCCCCTCTGCAGTCACGTTAGGGACATGCCCTTTGCACTCTCACCTAGGAGCTCCCAGCACACACGAGCATCCTCCAGCACTCCAGGTTTCTTCCTCCAGCAGCCGGAATAACACAACCACACAAAGCTCTCATTGTGCAAACAGGTCCCCAAGCACCACAGCTCCAGCCCATAATAATATCTCTCCACCACCTTTTACTGGAGAGAGTATTTGATTGCAGTCAAGTACCCACACCTGGAGGAGGTAGGAGGGGGTAAGGGAGTGCAGACTGACAGCCTCCCCTGAGCTGGAGCAAGAAAGGAAAGGGGAGGAGGGATGGAGGGAGGGATGAGTTTTGCAGTGTGATGAGTTGTGCGGCCTCAGCTGCAGCAAAAACCCTTTCCCTGCACTCTTCAGCTGCTAACAACAACAACAACAACAAAACAACCAATAAGCAACCACTCTCCCCCCACACCAAACCTAAAAAGCCAAGCAGGACTATAGAGGTTAAAATTGGCAGCGTATAGATCCATATAGACGTGCAAAGCCACACGTCCCAACAAAGCACCCCTGAACAAGCCAAGCAGGTACACAAAGGTTAGAAATGGCACTGCGCAGAGCCGTATAGATGTGTAAAGCCTGAACAAACAGTCAAATCAACCCAACAAACCACTCCTAAAGCCGCCAAGCAAGTCAACAGAGGTAAGAAAAATGAACTACAATACAGATGTGCTGGGTGCTGAGGCTGTGTCCCATTGTTGTGCACTGATGAAATCCTTAGCACGTAGATGTGAATAGGTTATGTCAGCCTGGGTGGAGAGGATGGATCTAAAACTACATGCTGACCATACCTGGATCCTGAGACAAAGTATGTCCATATGCAAGGAGATCCGTGTTAAAGGAGAACCGTGCCCAAGGAGCGCCTGCCAGTGGCAGCTCCTTAACTCAGAGGAGAAAACTTGACACCACAAGTCTGGAAACCTTTTGTTGCCATATGCATATGTCCCTTCTGTCCCACTGGGCTCCCCAGTGCCATGTCTGGATCAGGATATGGGGACAGACTGGAGCAGGCTGGTTGATGAGGTGGAGCAATGCCTGCAGTGGTAAGAGATTTAGTTGTGGTGTATGGAAGGAAAATGGGGTCAGAGAGAGAAGGGAGGTAGGTAAAAGTGGAGGTAGATGAAGACTGATTTGAGAATGGGTGGAAGGATAGAATCATAGAACGGCTTGGCTTGGAAGGGACCTCAAAGATCATCCGGTTCCATGTTGGGAGCTAAGGAGACATAGTGTTGGATTTTTAATTTATGGGCTGAGATTTATAGGTGAGCAACATACACAAGCAAATGAGCAGATTCAAGGCCCCTGCTGTGGAGGTGAGGGCTGAGGGGAAGTGATGCTTTGGGAGCAGACCCTCTGAAAACATAGGAAAAGAGGCCTGCTGAGCATAGAAATCTTCTCGCTGCTTGTGTCCTTGTTTGGAAATTATGTGACTGAGGACTGATCCAAGCTGGGTAAAATCAATGGGAATTACACCACGGAGAAGCTTGGGTCAACAAGAAGGGCAGAATGAGGCTCGGGAAAGAAAAGAGCAACAGGTGTGTTCTGCAGAAGGGTATTTCTGCGTGGAGCACGGATATGCTGGCATTTGTTACAAAACACCAGAAAGGAGATGAATTCCCCGAACAGAGTTTATGGGAATGAGCTCTTCTTTTCTGGGGGTTTTGTTTTGTTTTGCTCGAGCCCGTCTGTCACATCTTGAGCATTTCATTATTTAGGAATTTTTGATTTCAGAAGATAAAGTAGTCCCAGAGGAATATTTTCAGGGAGATTATTTTAACAAGCACTTTTGTACCAGGAAATCAGTGAGTTTAACCTAACAAGCAACTACCAGGCCAGGGGGACAAATAAATCTAGTTCCCACCTATTAATTTTACAGCCTACATAAAGCAGTGTTGAAGTCAAAAGTATATGTGACCCAAAAAGACATTGCTCATTTTGACACATATATAGCTTGCCCCCTGCCTGAACCCTGTCCCTTAGCCTAAATCCAGGAAGTGGGCTCCCTTTTGTAACGGATCATAGGCCTGTGTGTCAGGAATGTGTTCTACCTTAAACCAAATGTCAGCCTTTCGTAGGGAAGGGATAAGCCGATAGAGATGCTCGCCCCGAATAGTTATAGATATATCTATATATCTATATATATCCCGAATAGATATATATATCTATATCCCCCCCGAATAGGGGACAGTTTTCCTTGCTTTGCATTGTGCGAGACGTGTTTGTTTCATTGCACCACTCCGTGATTCAATCCAGCCAAGCCCACGCAGGAAATATTGGGATTTTGTCTTGCCAAGTTGACATCTGAAAAGAGTAAGCAGGCGAACGCTTCCACTTTAGGAGCATTTGTGATGGTTGCTGAACTATTAGGCAGATGAAGAGAAAAATGCATCTCAGAGAAACAACTGCATCCCGTGGATGGTAGGCAGTGACCTGGATAACGTGGAAACGTCGCCGGCTTTCATCTCTGTAGGGGAACGTGGTGGCATGCAGTGGGAAAAAGAAAACAGAGCTTTCGGCACTCACATCAGTTAAAAATAAAGCACGGAGCCTAAATGAAGAGGGTGACTAACCAATGGAGTAAACGAGCAAGGAAAGCAATGGATTATCCACCACTTGAACTGCGGGCTGGATGTCTTTGTGTTGCCGTCCAGCACGAGGCACTGGGCTCCAGGCAGGCTAAAAACCAACCCAGAATGTTCAGCCTGTGTAGCCAAGGCACAAGTGGAGGATTTAGCTCCAGTGATCCTGTCCACAACTCCACCATGGAAGGACATGAAGCAGGTGTCGAGAAACGTTTGATGCCAATTCCCGACTAACTGTATTAGCCAGAAAACATACGCAGTCAAAGGGGAAACTTAAACAGTGCGATAGTTCATTCTGTAATCCCAATGAAAAGAGGTTTTTGGCTCCAGCATCCGAGCTCTGAGTCTCTCCCTTGATTTCAGCCAGCTTGGGGTCAGGCCCTTCTGTTTTGAAGGCATTCAGAGCTCCTTGTAAGTAGAAAGCAGCTCGGTTGGGTGAGAAGAACTGCCTCGTTGGGAGGAATTTTATCCATTCTGGCAAAAATGAACCCCATCAGCTCCATATCCAATATCCCAAAGCTTTTTTAATTACATTGTAATGGAGACGGGCCCAGCAGTGTTTCATAATTAAATCCTGATGCGGCAGAGGGTGGATTTTGATACGCAGGTGAACAACAAGAACCTCTACGTTACACATACAACCTCTACATTACATGTACAAATCTGCAATTTCTTGGCCAAAGCCAAATGCATTATTGAGAACAACTGATGTTGGGTACCTTTGTAGATTGGGTTGGCAATTCCCAGTGCTGAACAGATGCAATGCCACAAGAGCACAGGGACAGGGTATGTCTGAGCCACTGTGATTGCACTGAGGTCTCCCCCATGAGATCTGGAGGGGGTGGTGGTGGTCCTGAGAGCAAAGCTCTGCCCAAATAGGATTCATCTGACACAAACCTAATGGTGGGGGCTCCTGGGAGCCTCAGTCTGGTTTAGGAACATGTTTGGGTCACACAGGAATGAGCAGAGCACCTTCATGCTGAGTCTGGACACTTGCCTGTCTCTGCAGAAAGCAGTGCTTTGGGCACCTGGTGTTCTTTGCAGTCCAAAATGAAAGCCCTGAAAGAATAGCGATCTCTGAGAGAAGAGTCCAAAATCCACTCAAAGTCCCATTTTAGATGCTGAGGCAGATGCTCTGGGGTTTGGCAGCTTCTTCAAAGCCATGCAAGCACACTGAGTTACAGACTGAGGACCAAGTCCTGGGATGAGACTGTCTTTCCCTCGTGCTCCCACTCAAGCTCTACTCAGCTGCTTTCCTTTGGCAATAATAGCAGCAGGGAAAGCAGATGGGCTCCACCCTGCAGATGGCCCCCAGAAATTTTCAGAAATACTCATTTTCCATAGTTTTATTTACTTCCCCCCCCCCCCCCCCCCATCATTTATATTGGAGGAGGAGGACAACATTAGGGGTGTTACTCTTTTTTTGTTGTTTAGGTTTTGGCTTCTTAAGCTTTGGGATGTTAAGCTATTGTATGGCTTTATGCAAAGCCTGTTCCACAGGTCAGAGAAATACAATGAGGTGGTGATGGATGTGATGCTAAGCCTCCAATTAATGTGCCAGGCTCAGCTTTTTTCATTACACTATGATTCCAGTGCCATTCTCCCTCCTTATTTATTTATTTACTTATTTAATTGTGCGTTTTATTTCAGCACCTGATAAGATCTCAGGTTCCCCATGCTTTAGTACCATCAAAGCTACCTGTCCCCATAACTCTTTTTCTGGACCTGGCTCTATGTTTGGAGTTGGGTGCAGGCATAGGCTGACCGTAGAATGGTCTGTAAATGGAAAACCCAGGTGGTGGATCAGAGCATCTCCACTCGGGACTGAACTTTTGTTTGTGCTGCTATAGCTCAAACACAAAGATCCCAAATTTGGCTGCTCCAGAGTAGCCTTCAGCCCAAAAGGAGTCCCTTGAAGATGTCACTCACCTGCCATTGCTGTGTTTCCCACATGCAAACTGCATTCATACAGCTGGTGTTGTATACCCAGTAGACGAGTTTCTGGAGCAGGAGATTTATTTGGGCTTCTGATTTATTTCCACTTGAAGATTTCAGTCTCTCCTCAGAAGAAAAAGAAAAACAAAACAAAACAAAAAAAGGTTTTACTTTTTATTTTTAACAGAAGAATTTGGTTTAGGAACCAAGGACAGGCCTGGTTTTAGTAGAAAAAGAATCTGTTTTTTGCAAACAGAAAGCCATTTCTTTTAATTTCTGAAATTAAAGCCAAACCACATCCCAAATTCTTCTACTGAAAAAAAGGTCATTGCCATATTTATTTTTCACGCAAATGCATGGGTGAAATGTCCTCCCTTTCCTCAACCAGTTGCGAAAACAGAGCTCCAAACTGAGCTGCTTTAATTCGCTCAGCTTTCTTCTGTTGCCTTCATTTCTTCCTCTGCTCTATGTTGACCTCATTATCAATCTTCCTTGGTTCCCAGAATCATATAGGTTGCAAAAGACATTTAAGGTCACCCAATCCAAGGCCAACCCATCCCACCATGTCCACTGACCATGTCCCCACGTACCACACCTCCACAGTTCTTGAACACCTCCAGGGACATTGACTCCACCACCCCCCTGGGCAGCCTTTGCCAGTGCCTGACCGCCCTCTTAGAGAGTAAATGTTTCCTAACATCCAACATGACCCTGCTCTGATGCAACTTGAGGCCATCACATCTCATCCTATCACTGTTACCTGGGAGCAGAGGCTAACTCTAACCTTGCTCCAAGCTCCTTTTCAGGTTGCTGAAGAAAGCAGTGAGGTCTCCACTAAGTCTCCTCTTCTCCAGACTGAACCACCCTAGCCCACCTGGGGTGATGAAACCCCTTTACAGCCCCTGAAATCAATCCTCTCCTCTCTCATCATCTCAGTATCCACGTGCAGAAGTAGGGATGAGACATTTCTTCTGCTAGCTGCAAAAGTCACAGGACCTTCCCAGAGCCCCAGCCTCTATCTCATGAAGGGCTCTCTTTGAAGGGTTCAAATCATTGGAATAAAAATCTGTCAACAGCTATCAGGCACTGAATTAAGTCTAGATGCAGAAATCCCAGATGACCTTCAAAGGAACCTTCCAACTCAAATGATTCTATGGAAAATAAACCCTCTGAGAGTTTCCTTGCACAGCTCTCCCCTGCTCCAGAGCAAACACCCATAAAGTCTTTCAGTGGGACACTGTCGATGGCAGCTTGGGCTCCTTTCCCCATCCATGTGCTATATTTCATTTTTAAGGTGCAAGTGCAGCTGAGGTCAGAAGTCACCCAGGGCCAGGAGCACTAAGTGCTGTTCCATGTTCTGTGTTAATGCCATGCAGATTCACAATGATGAGGGGAAGGCAGCATCCCCTATTCCTAAGTTTGTCTGTCTGGGTTGTTGATGGGGATGTCTGAGGCCAACATGCAGTGGTGGGATGCAGCGCTTGCCCCCAACCCTTAATTACAACACTGAGAGTGCTGATGGGGAGGAGAAAAGACCTCCACATATCCACATCTATGCCTTTTCAGAGATAACCCCTGTCTCCTCTGGGGGAAAAAAAAAGAATACCACAAAACAAATGCAAAAATCACCACAAAAACACAGCAAAACCTCAATATGCACCTCTGGTCCATAGGTTGGGGGACGACCTTCTTCTCCCAGAGCTGGAGGAAAGTCTGCCCCGTGCTGCCCTCTGTTTCCCCCCACAGGAATTGTGCCTTGGTTTATTTTTAGATGCACACAGAAATAAACACCTCTGCCCCCTCTCTGCTGCGATTAGCGGAGACGTGACGATAATGATTATTTGAG
The DNA here is from genome assembly GCF_016699485.2 of Gallus gallus. Classification (NCBI taxonomy): domain Eukaryota; kingdom Metazoa; phylum Chordata; class Aves; order Galliformes; family Phasianidae; genus Gallus; species Gallus gallus. The sequence continues at coordinate 89,897,525 of NC_052535.1, forward strand.
TTTCCTCAAACGAGGCAAGTATTCAATTATATTTTCATTCTTTGGAATGAAACTTAACCCAGTTTGTTTTCCGATAAGGCCATATGGAGAGAGGACACAGCTGGTATTTTATCCAAATTAATATGTGTCCTGGCTCAAAAACAGGTCATGTTTGTAATGAGCTCAATCTTCATATAATAACACTGTTGAAACAATAAACGTCACTTCAGCTCCAATTTGGTGTCTGGGTTGCGAGGCACAAAAACAGTTCTGCTCTGAACTGTCAGGGTGAAGGCTGGATAAACTCAGGAAAAGTTCAGGTCAGGTGAAATTTCACACACGGAGGCTATTATTGGAGCGAGCAGGCTGGAGGAGCTGCTACGGGGAGCATGAGCATCACTTCGCTCCCCACGGACCTGAGTCAGAGCTGCTGTGCTGGTGACACGTCCTTGTTCCTGCAGGCAGATCAGTAATGGCGAGATGAGCCATGCATGGGCTGGAAAAGCCAATAAAGCCAAAGCCCTGTGCTGGCCAGAGGTCTGGCACCGAGCATAGGTGCCAGCCTGGTGCTGAGCACTGTGGTGGTTGTGTTTTCTTGCGGTCCATTCCATCACCACCAGACTTTCTCCCTGATAAAGAAGGGTGAAGTCATTATGCACACCTACTCCAGAGCTAATTGGCCCAGGCTGCAGTCCAGCCTGTTACCCCAGGGGAGGTTCAGGTTGGATGTTAGAAAACATTTCTTCTCAGAAGGAGCAGTCAGGCACTGGCACAGCTGCCCAGGGGGTGTTGGGGTCACCATCCCTGGAGGTGTTCCAGAACCATGGAGATGTGGCACTGAGCGACGTGGTCAGTGGGCATGGTGAACTTAGTGCTCTTTTACAGCCTTAACGATTCTATGAGTGAAGCTTTTCTATGAGCCACAGGAGTATCTTCAAACAACCACGAGGGACTAATTCTGCATAAGACCTATCCCACAATATCTGGCCTGGCCCCTCTATTTCAACCACAAAAAAAAACTTGATCTTCTACCTGTTGATGACCATTCTCTCTTAGCTTAAAAGTCTCTTTTTTAAACCAGGAAAATTCTACTTATTTCTAAAACGGAGGGCCTCATCCAAAACCAGGGTGGGTAGTTGCTGCCTAAATGACATACACGCCCTGCCAAGACCTGAAAACTAGGTGTTCCTCCAACAGCCTTCCTGCCAAGGCTGGATTCAATCAACATTTTTATGTATAGCAGGTCAAGCACTCAGAGACATCCAGAAGCATCAGTATGAGGTATCTATGCTCATCAGTGCTTACAATACTTGCTCAAGGAAGTAAGAAGCCTTAAATCCCTCCTGGAAGGACTTTGTAGAACCACATAACTAGTCAGATGTCTCCTGCATCCTGTGGACTGGATCACATGGAAAGGTAAAGACAATCTCTCTCCCTCCTTGAACCCATTGCCCCCACTCCAGCTTACTGATAGCCAGTGTTGGTTCACTCTATCCTAAAATTACATGGGTCCAGTCACTATTCTGGAAAACCCTTCTGCTCTATGTGCCAGTGCTCATGTGAAAGCTAAAGATTTCTGGGTGTTAGTTCAATAGAAATAAAACATTCCCAGTGATTTCCAGTGCTGCAAGGGAAGGAGAGGGTTCAGCACAGCCACAGGCAATTGTGATGCTCTTCTCCGTAATGCTGAGCTGCAGGAAAGGGTGAGGCTGGGCTAAGCTTTCCCTGAGAACAGAAACCATCAGGAAGGATCCAAGGAACGAATATTTCCTGGGAATCAACAAGTAGAGATTCCCTGTCTGGGAAAGAGATGGGAAGGAGCAGAGCTGAGATCACTGCATTCTCAGGGGACCACTCTCTCCAGGTCTGCACCAACACCTGTTTCCTTCCTATTTCACCCATCAATGAGACCTTTTCCACAGCCTGTGCTTCCCCAGCAGCAAGTGCAGGCATGCTTTTGGTTGCTTACCCCTGGGCTGCTGCAGACTGTGGAGCCTTTCCTGGACAGTTGCCTTTGAGTGCATGCTATGAAGAATCACAGACACTTCTGGAAGGTCCGAGTGCCCCAGCACAACAACAGATAATCTGTGTAACACAGGGAAACTGAGGCAGGGGACAGCTGCTTGAATAGCTGAGCAGAACTAAGCAAGAAAGAAGAGAAATACAGGACATACCCATAGCTGCAAAGCACCATATGCTTCTTTATAACCCGAGTCTCAGTACCTATCCATTTCCTTAAGCCATCACCTCACAGCTGATGGCTGCTAATGCAAACAAGCTAAGGCTGTGCTTGACTGCCACAAGCCTACTTGCTCCCAGAAGCTGTAGCTTTTAGACCTTGTCCCCTACCTATGGGGTAAGACTGGCAAAGATATTTATGAGGAAATCACTACTTTCTTCCTATTCTTGCCCATTGCTTTTTGTCTGGTAGAGGATGTGCAATTCACCTGCACTTTATTTTTTCCTATGTAAAAAGAGTGATGCCAACTTTTTGATACGGTTTGTCATTAACTACCGTAAATGAGCCAATGGATCCCCGAGGAACTTAGGAGAATAGGTGGCATCCACCTGCTTAAATCCACTACTTCCAGTTTTCAGCAGCCCCTGTTATCCAAAATCATCCATTTACCATAGAATCATAGGATATCCCAGGTTGGAAGGGACCCAAAATGATCATTAAGTGCAGTTCTAAAAGGACAGCCCTGGCATTTTGCAGAGGACTGGGCCTGGCTGCATGCAAATGAGGTCATACATGAATAATTGGGGAGAAAAGAATATGGAAAGGGGAATGGCTAGGAAAAGGGAGGAACAAAATGCTAGTAAACCTAGTGGGGGTAATGGGAGGAAAGCACAGATGAACTTTGGGTAGTAGCATATGAAAATGCTTAGTGTTAACTGTTCATGTATTTCTCCTTGTTTTCTTTTGTTCTTTATTTTTGTTCTTCAAAAATTTCAAAGTCTCTTTATTTTTGTCCCAGAGTGAATAAATACCTGAAAGCTGCAGGGTTGTATTATTTTGGTTGTAGGGTTGGCTATGTCACTTGCTTTAAAGCTATTTTTAAGACACAGCTACAGAAAAATCCAGTGCTGACAAGCAGAAATTAATATTAAAGTCTTTAAAAACATGTCCTAAAGTCTCCTATTCCTTGTGTTCTGAGTGTTGTCCAGATGCAACTATCCAGTATTTGACCCACAGCTAGCAAGGGATGCTGAGGAGCAAGCTCATCAGAGGACATGGCATGGGGTATCTTCATTCCAATTACCACTGAGAGTTTGGGATCAAGAGGGTGAAGAGGAAAGGAGAAGCCGTTGTTGCTAATAATGTCTTTAAACTACCATGTCTCTTCCAAGTGGGAGAGGATGATGTTTGGCTCCCAACCTCTACAGCCCCACCATCAAATGCTGGGGGCTGTTTCTGCCCCTCACACTGTCATCACTGTGCCTCATGTGCTGGTTCTGGCTATTGTGTCTCCTTTCCAGGAGGATCATTGGGAACAAAGATTTGCCCCTCTTATATACCAATTTACAAGGGAATAACAAGGAGTCTATCCCAGGAGTCATCCCCTAACTGAGACTGGGTTCTTCCTTTCAGCTTTGTGCTATGTAGTTTAGTTTGTCCCCAAACACACACAAAAAAACCCTCCTTGGATATGGAAACTGATGTCCCACACAATGCATTTCCAAGAATTTCCTTTATTTATTTATTTATTTATTTATTTCTGGAAAGAGGAAATAGATGGCTTTTTTTTTTTTCCTGTTTACTTCCTGTTTTCAAGTTCACACCTGTGAGTTCAGTGGCTCCTCAAGACAACACGGAACATTTCTTATGGCTTTGAATAACTGGAAGCAATGCTGGCACACCGCCCTCGTCTTCTGCATGCTCAACCCTTTGGGCTACCATGTCTGCTGCAATAAATGGTTTCCTTTGGCCAAGCTGGAATATTTTCCTCGGCTTCTCTTACTTTGGTGATAAGCTGCTCTCTGGAGTGTAGAGGTGGAGGCAGTTTTCCAAGAATACTTTCTCTTGAGCTGAGCCCTGTTCAGACACCAAGTGGAGGAATGCACGTTCATGACTCCATTCCCCTCAAGGGCTTTCACTGCTGTGTGTATGGTTAGAGACAGAGAGAAGTTTGGCATGCGTTTGGCAGAAATTTCCTACTGAATCTTTTCCCCCTTTCAGAAGACAGATAAACGAGAAATAAACTTTTGGTTGAAGTGAATGTGTTGGCAAGAAGCGTCTGTAGCAAAAACGTTCCTGTTTTTGTTATAATCGCTCAGTTTTGGGGTTTTAGTTACTTACAAAGCCTCTCTTTTGTTGTTTTAATTCCAATTCAGAGAGATGGAGGTTTTCCTCCTCTCTCCGTTTTAATAAATGAGAGTCAACTTTTGCAACGATAAATATGTTTCACAAGGGAGGAGTATTTCCCGAAAAGGCTCTGTGAGGTGTCCAGCAAGTGCAGTGCTTGATGTGAAAAAGCTGCCCCTAACATCTATCCTTGTCCTCATCAGCAGGCAAAAAGGAGGGATGTCTTCTGGTTCCTCATTCAGGGTTTTGCACGTATGACCTTCTCCCTTAATAATTCATTTAAACATCACAATAACTGAGAGGCCTCTGAAAAGTGCTGCTGTACATCACCATTCACGCTAAGGTCGTCATCGTGGTGGTGCATGACAAATGGGTTTAATTTCAGGAAAGGTTCAGGTTGGATATTAGGAAACATTTCTTCTCAGAAGGGGTGGTCAGACACTGGCGCAGCTGCCCAGGGAGGTGGTGGGGTCACCATCCATGGAGGTGTTCAAGGACCATGGAGATGTGGCACTGAGGGACGTGGTCAGTAGGCATGGTGGGGTGGGTTGGGGTTGGACTGGATCATCTTAGAGGTCTTTTCCAAATGAAATTCTATGAATTTCATATATAGGAAACCCTTCCTTGAGCTGACTTGAAAGCTCCCCATCTATCTAACTGAGGTGTCCTTCTCCTTTGCTCCATGACCTGTTTTGTCCCAGTGACAGAGTTGCAGCTCTCAGCTCTGTGGCTGTTGAACTGGAATCCATCCAGGTAACCCCATGACATGTTCCCAGAATGACTCCTCATCCCTCAGGGAGGGATGCAGTGGGAAAAGCAGGAACAAGGCAGGCACCAAAACCTCTCTCCTGTTCAGATTGATAATTTCAGCCAGGTCCAAAAACAAAGCATTGCTTCCAGCAGAGCTCTGTGAGACTTGTAAATCTCCAGAATAAAGACTGAGAAGTTTTCAGACACTATGAGAAAGACAAAGGAATATAATAACTATTCTTGTAAATACCTTCTAATAGTTTTCTGCATGGAGTGTGAGTTATTTGATTCAGAGATCATCAGTGTCAGAGAATTATCATTTTAAGTAGAAGCCAATGCCAACTAGTAAAAGGCTGCAAACTCGTGCAGTGGCTAGTCTGAAGTTACAGAACTCATTCTGTACACCTGTGTTGCTCAAACATTAAATGCATGGAGGTTCCACTGTTAACCCTGAATAAATGCAACGAGGCATTGTAAATCAAACCCACCTGTTTTCATGGACAGGCTCTGGGAGGAAGGCAAATACTCTCTGTATGTAATACCCCATACATGCCTGGAAAACAGGCCAGTCCGCATTAAATCAATTGTTTAATTAAAGACATGCCACTGTGATTTTTCTGAGCTAAAAACCATAGCAACTGTAACTGTGAAGACACTCACTATCTCAACAATTGTTCTTTCTTTGTAATGAATGCATGTCTGCTGCTAATCTGATCTTGGCATCCCATGAGGGTGGATATGATACCTGCCCTGAAGTATTCAGGGTGTACTGTCAAATGTCAGGCAGTGGCCCTTCCACTGTATGCCTTGGGGAGACTGAATCATAGGCCTGTGGATCATCTGACATTTCTAAAAGTGCTGGCCTATCCATCTCCCCTGGTGGAGAATTGCAAAGAGCACAAGGTCATTGCAGTCTCTTGCTTCTCCTTGGTTGCATGTAATTATTCTGCTCACCCATTAGACTTTTCAATGCACGCCTGTGCCAGCAGGATGTCAAAGTAGGAACTTTCTTTTTGGATGCCATCGTGCTGCAATACAGCAGCATGATCAAGGTGGCTGGAGCTGAAGCCCAAGTGCAGACTGGAGTTAAACAGGGAGAAGACAGGAGGGGAGAGCAATTTTTCCCCATGCTCTTGTCCTCTTGCCCATTTCAAGCTCTTCCAGCTAGGAAAGGAAACAGGGCTGCTTCACCTTCTTCAGTCTACATGGAGCCCAAAGCTCCCTTAGAATGTCATAAGAAAGACAGAGTTGTGGTAACCAACACAATGCTGATATTTGAAGCCTGGTGGGCAGAAATCTCCATTGCTGGAGTGTTACATTTATCAATGAACGGCAGGGTATTTATACTTTAAAAAATGCACGTTCCACTGGTCTTCATTGCAACATTCACCACACAAGAGCCACTTAGAATCAAGCCCAAACTCTTTTTTTTTCCTTTTTACTGTTTCCAGAACAAAAAGTTCACTTGAAATTCTTTCTTTCTGTGTCTCATTCTCTCTCCCTCTCTCCTTCTCTCTGTTTCGCTCTCAAATTCTGATTGCTTCCTTTACACATCCATTTCATGACAAGCTTGTTTGTTGTTTTTGGCTACTGGGCAAGTGTATATAGGAGATTACAATAGAGTCTCTGTTCCTTCACTGGTTGTTAAGTTGCCTTAAACAAGTGCCAACTACAGTCTAAATCTGTTCATCTCTCTCTCTGTCTTCCAAATATAAATATATTATAATAAAATAATTGTTCCTGAGATTGATTTGACAGTCAAGATTTCCTCACTCTGAACGAGCCTGTAGATTTTGGTCTTTCATATACGTACATGAGCATGACTGATTGAAAGAAACCAGTTCTCGACACCTACCATGGAGAAAATCCCCAATGGAAACCACACTGGAGCTTCTCAAAACCTGTCCCTTGGAGCTGGAAATGTCTCTTGCCATGAAACCAAAAGGGCTCACAACCTCATTTGCCTTAAAAATTTCTTGTTTGATTACCCAAATGCTTTCATCCCTTCCATCCAGGAACTGTCAGCACTGACGTTAGCAACAGATGTCTCTTGTGGATTTCCCAGATCATTTTGCACACAGTCTCCATATTTTAAAAGCAAGTTGAAGCAAACCTGGAAGTACATAGACATCTCAAACTTGCAATTTTGAGAAAGAGTTTAGATTTTTTTTTTTTTTTTTGAACTCTTATTTTTCCCACTCACTATTGCCATTAACCTTCAACAACAGGAACCAGCATGGGGCCCCGTAGAGCTTCACAGCATTCATCAATGAGTTTTTCCCAATAAACAACACAGAACTGGAGGGCTTGGTTGAGACATCTGTCCAGAGTTTCTTCTTGGCTTGTCCTAAGGGGATCAGCTGATGGAAAGTGATAGGTAGAGGTGTGGAGATGGAAGTTAGTCTGAGTGAATATGAACTTCACAGTTCACGTGATCAAAAAGTAGGTGGAAACATATAGGAAAGATCACTTTTCCCAGTATAGGAAATCAAAATTGAGTGACTGTCCCACCTAGAGATTGCAACAGAGGAAAAACAAAACCTGTGTTGTCCTGGAGACTCAGATCTCTAGATTTATTAAAAGCTTCCCATCCTCAGCTTTGGAAAAATCTCCATGCATCAAAGACCGAAGGATGTACCTTAATAGCTAGCATGTATATGTTACTGGAAAAATCCATCTCTCTGGGCTGATCCTGGTTTCTCAGGGTCAGACAGTGGCAGCACAGGCTGGGCTAGAGGTCCGTGTCAGAACTGCTGCCTTTTCCATGGCTGCCAAATACATTACCTGTGTGTTGTGGGTTGTTTTGGGATGGAGAACTTCCATCCAACATATCCTCAGGCATCCCCACTGCACTGCCCTGTGAGACAGCTCAGGACCACGGCCAGGCCCCCTCCTCTAACAGATGGAATCCTCCTCTCGCCAGCATGGAGACTTGAGAAGAGTAAAGCTGTGAAAATGTGATGCCTGACCACTGCTGTCCACTGACCACAGCAAGTGATGGGGAATAATGGGAAAAGATGTCAAGTGCATCATTTTTCTAAATGAAAACTGATTATTTTTGCCCTGAGTCAAAACCCAGATGATCCTCCAGGTATGGTAAGCTCCAGAGATCACCCTGTAGACAGTGAAAATGAGACCTGGAAATGTCTGGATCCCTCCACAGACCCAGAAAACCATTCTGGCATTTCTGCACTTATATCTTACAAACTTGGTAGCTCACATTGCAGCCAAGGACATGGAAAACACACAACACATCCTTGGCATCATACTACAAAAAACAGGCTGCAACACAGCCTGAGCTTCGTACTTCACACACTGAATTGAAACCCCCTTCCCTAAGGCACACACAAAAATGATACAACTGCACCTCAGGGCTCTGAGGCATCAAAGTCCTGTGGACTTCCCCAGCCTACTCTGATGGGGTTCATCCTGATGATGTGAAACTTTGTTCTGGGGCAGATCTTTTTAGCAAGGTTAATGACTGTCTTTCATGACCAAAGAGGGGCTCCACTCCTGTAGTAGTCAGGAACTTCTGGTAAACACCCCTACCACTGGTGCCAGCTCTTGTCACTTTGCTGTGTGTGTCACCCTCTTGGGGAGTAGAGCAGAAGTTCTTGGGGCCGAGCATCTCTACAAGTCCCTGAAAGGAGGCTGTAGAGAGACAGGGGTCAGCCTCTCCTCCCAGGTAACAGTGATAGGATGAGAGGTGATGGCCTCAAGTTGTGCCAGGAGAGGGGTCAGGTAGGATAGTATTTATCCAAAAGAGTGGTCAGGTGTTGGAAAAGCCTGTCCAGGGAGGTGATGAGGCCACTGTCCCTGGAGGTGTTCCAGAACCATGGAGATGTGGCACTGAGGGATGTGGTCAGTGGCCACGGGGGGTGGGTTGAGCTTGGGCTTTGGGGATCTTAGAGGTATTTTCCAACTATAACGATTCTCTGATTCAAAACCTGCCATGCTGTTCGTGCAGCACCTGGCACAAGTCTTATCTCTGACTCAGGTACTTTGGTGCTACTTAAACAAATGTGTCACCAAACTGCAGGGAAAGTGCTAAAGGATTACCAGACTATTTTTGTTCAGAGACTGTGCAGACCAAACTGGAGGGTTATTGGCAGAACTGGAATAGCAGGGGCTGTTAGCAGGGCTGAATTCAGCTGCTGTTGGCAACTGGTGGGGAATGGACCCTTGCACAAGCAATGGGTTGGGAAGGGGTATGGTGCATCCCTGGGGGGTGCATCCCCTCAGATGAGGGAGGAAGAGCAGGGGATGGTGGGCTACACCAGCAGGAGAGCTGCCCAGCACCCCTGAGTGTGATGCTTGTTTGCCTGATAAATTCAGCCCCAAGAAGAAAAGAAATGATGAAATGAAGAAAGCTAGTGCCAGTTGTGTGGAGAGAGCCCTGAGCGGACAGCATTGTTTTACAGTCCAGACTACATGACTGATTGGATTTCCCAACAATATTTCTCAATGCCTAAGTGTGAGAGGCCCCCGGGAGCAATAACTTTCCTCCAACTCAGAAGTTGAGTGATGAAGCCGTGGGTTAATAGCAATTAGTCTCCACACTGGCGGCTCCCTCTGCCACCTCCATTTCTTTTTAATTTGCTGCCGGCCCCACAGCAGTGTAAATAATCCTTTGTTTTAAATCCACTGTAAATCTGCTGGTGAAGTAACTGGGGCTCGTGTTATACAATGAGGATCCTTGATGAATGCGCTTGGGCAGGGTGGAGGGATGAGGGTATCTGTGTCCTCCCACAGAGACTCACGGCTGGCAGCCAAGGGAGGGAAGCAGGCAATTTTATGGACTTCTGTTCTCAGTCACTGTGCAGGTTTTACTATCGGAGAAGTTAAGCAAGGGACAGACACTTAATCTAGGCACCAATTGAAAATGCAATTATCAAATGCATAATAAAAACAGACAAGCGAGCCCTCCAACCTATGGCTCAGGAGCATCTTAAAGTTTGGAGAAACTTCCATGATGTGATGAACTGGAGCAGGGAGAATCAGATTGAAGAGGGAAGTGAACATCCATGATAGCTTTTCAGTGGCCACCTGAGATCACAGAATCAAACACAACGTCCTTCCTCTGAGGACTAGCATTTAATGGGGGTCTGTAAGGAGGAAGGGAACAGGCTCTTTTGCGGGGTCTGTTGTGATAGGACAAGGGGAAATGGTTTCCAACTAAAAGAGGGGAGATCTAGATTGGATATAGGGGCAAAGTTTTTTACACTTAGGGTGGTGAGACACTGGCACAGGTTGCACATAGAGGTGATGGATGCCCTGTCCTTGTAGACACTGAGGTCAGGCTGGATGGGGCTCTGAGCACCTGATGGACCTGTGGGTGTCCCAGTTCACTGCAGGGCAGTGAGACCTGATGGCCTTTAAAGGTTCCTTCCAACTCAAACCTCTCTATGAGTCTATGACTTCACAAAGCGATGATATCCATTTGGGAATCACACACAGGCAGATATCAGCAGGTTGGCAATATGTCAATTTCACATCTAGATAAGCCACAGATTTTGTTTGGGTTTGTTTCCTCCTTTTCTTGGGGTTGTGATTATTAGAGGATCTTGTTGCAACACCTTCCCCAATGAGCTGTGGTCTGTGAGCCATGCTGTCACCACAGGAAGAGAATGCACTTTGCAAAGTGAGGACTGAGAAGCAGAAAAGCCTGAACATAGCCTGCTCATCACAAGCACTGAAAACTGGGACATGTTTTGGAACAGGAAAGGTTAAGCATCAGCATGGATGTTGGGTTTGGCACTCTAAATGAGTCTGGGTTGGCTGACACCAATGGCTGTGAGCTACCACGAACGTGTGAAGACAGTTGGCACTGGATGTTAATTAGAGCATGAGTCCTCCTCTATCACCTCATTGTATCCTCAGCTCTGACTTGGGCATACAGGCTTTTTTATGGGGAGAGTGGGATGTCCCTTTGAGTAACAGCGGAAATCAGATCCATATGTTTAAGTGCCTGTGCTGCTCCTCCAGCCAAAGCCAACTGCTGCTTAGAGGCACTTGAGGATCACGAACTGAGAAGCCTTTTTGGAATGGGTTATTTTGTTCCACTATGAAACAGTAAAGTGAGGAGATTTTCCTGTCTCTTCTTTCACGGAGATCTTGGCCCATGTAGAGGACAGTGACTGTTTCAAGAAACTGGAGAGATCCCTAAAATTTCCCTGTCCCAAGAGACCACAGACGATCCTGGAATGAGGAAATGTCACTGAATCTCCATTTTTTTAAAATCAAGGCTCTTCATGAGGTCTCAGGAAACAAGGCCATTCTCTGAGGCACCTATAGACCATCAGCACGAGGTTGCAGGCACTGCAAAGGTGTTGGCACTGCACCTCTGTGCCATGTAAAGTAAGCCTTGTGTGTGCTGGGACATCACCTTGGGGCATGGAAGAGACAAAACTCACTCACGATGGTCATGTTTTAAAGGAATGAATATCAAAAACACTGAGTGCAGACAGGTGCCAAGGTTATTTCTGGCTTACTTGTTGCTGGTATGATGATAGACAGTTTTGGTTGTTTAATATGATTACTTTAATCCTGGAATGAAGGATCTTCAAAAGGTTTCTGCCTACGTACACAAGAGAAACTTGATTCCTGGAAGGTTGATAAGTGTGGCTAGAATACAAAGATCTGTGTCGAGCTGTGCACTGAAGCATATCTATCTCCTGCCAGAAATGGCTTTCATGGCATCAAAGACTTTCACCACAGAAAAGCAGAAAGCATCACAAAGTGTGAAACCCTGCAAAACATTGTTTGACTTTGCCCTTCCTTTGCTCTGGAGCAAAACAACACACAGAGCAAACATATTAAGAAAATATTTAAGATCCTTTGGGCTTTCTTGTGTTCTTTGTAGAGTTTGGACTCAGTGATCTTTGTGGCTCCTTTACAACTCAGATTATTCTAGGATTTTCCTTCCACTGAAACCTTCACTGTAGGCTACACCTGTGAAATGGGTGCTGTGATTAATGGGGCTTTCTCCCACCTCTCTTGAAGAAGATGATTAACTGGAGTAAGGTAGAAGGCCTCGTATTTGATTAACACATGCACCTCCTCAGCTGATGTTCAAACCCACCTCAGATCCTCAGTGATGTACACAGAGAGGTGTTTGTGAGGAGGAAGACCACAGTTTGTACAGGTCTCAAGGTCTCCCTTTTTGCTTCAGCTTGTAGCCCCACATAGCCCCATATATGTAGGTCCTTTCCAACCCTGTGATTCTACTATTCTACACAGTCCTAAAATTTCAGTCCTGGTTGGTTCTGACTGATATTCCCCGTACAAATCCCACCATGGGGCTGAGATGAATGGAGGAATTGAGAGATTCATCTGGGTGGGCTCTGTGCCCTAGGGTCTGGGCTTCCAGAAACAGGATATCACAGCGGGGAGCAGAAACTGTGACCTGTGCTGACGTATACAAAGAGAGTCCTGGACAGACCGATGTCATCAGTTACGGTCTGAACTCCCACTACAGTGTGGCTCTTTGGGGAGATTTGTTTATAGCACGTACTGGACTCCAATTGTCTTTCTGAGTTACTGCAAGACCAGCTTGGAAATCTGGAAAGGATGACTCTGGAAGCTATTTTTTCTGATCCTTATGGTAGATTAAAACCCCAGTCCTGGGGAGGGCCAGCACTGAGAGGACTGTAGTATTTTTCTTTTATAACCAAAGCAGAGAAATTACACTTCTTCAGTCTAAATTCCTGCTCAGCATACGCCAGAGGACGTCATCTGGTCATTTCTGTGGTTGAACCTTTCCTCGGACAACTGTCCATTTTCAAAGCATTGGATCTTCTGAACACTTTTCCTTCTGGCCTGACATTTTTCTTGCTTTGTGGAGGGACAGAAATGGCTAGCTTTGTTTGGGCATGCAACACACTGAAGGAAACTTGATTCCATTGACTTCTGCGGTTAGTTTATTTAGAAGAAATCTACTCACCCTTCTTTGAGTCATCGTTTTGACAAATATTTGACCTCTGAAGTACTTTGTCTTCTGGGCTTGACCTGTGACTAACTAATTTTTTGCAGTTAACTGGAAGCTCTAAATAAATAAGGAAATAGTTTTTGACCTACGGAGATGTAACGTATTTAAATGCATTTGGTAAATCAAAACTGAAAAAGTATTTTATATCAGGTCTCATGGAGACCCAAATCTTTGAATTCAGATGCATTTAAAAATGTAACTTGGGAGTGGGAAGAAAATTAAAAATATTTCTTTCCAAAATTTTCAGGTGCAGTGTTCTGATTGCTTCAAAAAGAATACTTCATATACCTCTTTGGTATATATAATGGTATATAAACAATTTGGTGAAGCTGAGAACATTTCATGGATATTTCACTGTTTCCAGAACTGTAGGGAGACTTTGAGTTCCTTCTGACAACAGTTTCAGACAAAAGTGCCCCAGAGAAATGACACTGCAATATGAGGCTCTTCTTCAGCAAGCTCACAAACGTCACTTGGCTTTCGTCATTTTATTTTTGGGCCAGCCATGAAATCTGCCTCTTTCTTTGCAAGATTATGCAATCTCAAAGTGCAAGTCCAAAGATTCCAGACTTTACACTACTGGGCTGTTTGTAAAGAGAAACGAAACATTTCCAGAGTTGCAGATCTTCCTGGCATTATCATCAGACAGAGACAAATTGCACTTTCTCTTCTCATGACCTGAGATCAGGCACAGGAAGCAAAATTTATCCAGCCTCCCAGAGCTCATTTCCATCACTTTCAGAATGGAAAGTGACAATGCCCAGTTCTACCTGTTAAACCAGAAACCCATCCAACCTCAGTGGCCCATAAAGCTCCACTTTTAATGGCAACCACCTCCAAAACAATGGACCAGAACACCAACCAACTCTTTTAAGGGATGGGTCAACTGAATATCCCCATGCCATGTTTGAGATGAAGGCAAATGGCACTTTCTGACGGAGCACCAGGCTGACCTTTTCTGGAAAGGTGACCTCAGGCTGTACTGCTGACATTTGTGATGAGCAAAGCACCAAAAATTCTGCAGTAGGAGAAGACGAAGCAGCACCGATCGCTTCTGAAGGTCCCTTGAATGACCTGAGGCTTGTTCCTGTGACAGAGGTCTTTCTCACCTGTTTGCCTTACATTTATTTCGTCACTTTTCCCTCCAGGTCTGCAGAAAACAAAGCTTGAGAAACAAGAGTTCAAGAAGGAGGATGAAATTCTGTCTACGTGTCATCTCATTTCTCTTTACTCTTTCGTTCCTTTATTCTCGCTGTTCTTTTAATATCAAATGTAAACCTGTAGTCTTTAATTCGTGTTTCTTAAGCAGAAATGCCATTCAATAGGAAAAAAAAGAAAAATCTTTCAGATGTGGCTCTCTGCATTTCTGGAAATTCTTGACATTTCTGACCATCCCCCAAGTGAGATTTATCTATTTTTTAACCCAAAAGGCAAACTTCTAAATTGTTCACATCTAACTTAGCCTGACATGACCCCAGTTCAACAAAACGCTTGAAAAAGGTGCTTAGTTTTAGGCAGCGTTCATTCCTGCTGACTGCTTTGGGGTCCATAGAGCGTTTCAAGACCAAGCCTTTGCCCGCAATTGCCTTGACAGATGTTTTTTCACTCCTGTCCCTTAGATGCAGATGAAGAAATGCCATTTGGTTTCTTCCCACAGCTCTTCATCAGTGCTGTTCTCCTCTGCAGGCCCTGTCTGTCTTGTGGCATTATCCAGCACAGCTGGGAATTGCTTGACAAAACAGAATGATGCAATGGGTGGTTGGCCTTATTCCCAATGGAGATATAAATGGTACCTACCATGTAGGCTGTTTCTAGAAAAACAAACAGGATTTTAATTTCAAGAGTACTTAAGAGGATAGGTGCTCTGGAAGCTGGTCAGGTGGTCCTGATCTCATCAACAATTTTCATTCAATAAAAGCATAGACAGGTGCAAACATTTACTGTAGCTGAGCATCTCTGAGGCTTTTCCTCTGCTTCATCAAATGGGAACTGGTACCGGCCAGTGGATTTCCAATGCAGAAGACTGGCACGTAAACATTTATATACACACTGAGACTTCCATTTCTCCTTCTCTTCTCCTCCTCCTAACCATAGCCTGCATCTCAGTTTGCCAAGCTGAGGTTGCATAACTGGGGAAAATAACTCTTTCTTTCTCTCTTTGTGATCTCTATTGCTCCCATCTGGAGTTATAGGAAGATGAGGAATTTCTGAAAGGCATAATTTTAGGAAACTCTTCTCCCAGTGAAGCAATGTGGACTCGATGATCCTTATGGGTCCCTTCTAGCTTGGGATATTCTATGATTCTATGATTCTAATATTTTGACCAAGGAGAATCCTAAGAGAAGAATGATGGGGAACTTGCCTCATATTATCAAAAGGCTTCTTCTCAGAGCTGGCAAGAATCTTTCCTCTCCACTTTCCTGCTCTCTTCAGCAGTTTTTTGTCTCCACTAGTTTCTTGTGATCATCAATTAACTTCAGATGTTTATAAGCTCCTTAATTAAAATCAAATTTAAAAAAACAGGTAGAAAAGTTCATGCCCAACACTGAAACAAACGCTCTCTTTCTCTTACTGCCCTTTCTCATTCCTTTCCTTCTTTTCCTGGACAGCAGTAATGCAAGAAATCCCCATCAGCCTGATGGCTGTTCAGACAGCCTGGAAGATGACAGTAGAGCAGCCCTTTATAGAGAGAAGGGGAAAGTGCTGAAGCAGCAGGGATTGCATTTACTCTTGGAGTTCAGTCCAGCTTGCCAGAAAACAAAACAAGAGAGGAACGCTAAGAAAGGAGAGAGAAAGGGAGAAAAATGCAGCATCTGTCTCTGGTGCTGACTCTGCCCACAGTCCCCCTGTGTGAAGAACGCGGACACAGCAAATATCCCTGTGAGCCCCTTGGAAAAGGATTTTTGCAAGCGCTGTGTCTTTGAAGGTGTTGCTTTTAGCTGCCCTTTCTAACCGTGGGCTCGCAGCCATTCTGCAAAGGGTGCTGGCGTCGCCAGGCAAGCTGTGCACTGCGGGAGTCCGAGGGGGAAAGAGCAGAACAAACAATTCGGGATGCAGAGAGCTGCACTGGGTGGAAGAGCAAGAACCCATGTCTCGTGTGTGGAACAGCTCTCAGGACTTGGAAGAAGATTTCAGAGATGAGTCCTTGTTGGTGGCTGATCTGCTCTCAGGAGCTGCCAACGGCAGACCATGCATGTCCCATGATATACCACGGGGCAGGGCAAGTTGTAGAATCAAAGAATTGTAGAATGGCTTAGGTTGGAAGGGAGCCTACAGCCCCTCCAGTCCCACCCCTGACATGGGGTGGTGGCCACTCAGCAGATCAGGCAGTCCAGGGCCCTATCCAAGGCCTTGTGTATCTCCAGGGATGGGGCACCCACACTTCTCTGGGCAGCCTGTGCCAGTGTCTCAGCATTGTCTGAGTGAAGAACTTTTCTCTAACATCTACCCTAAATTTGCCCTCTCTTAGTTTAAAACCATTCCCCCTTGTCCGATCACTATCGGGTTGTATACAAAGTCAGTTCCCCCTCCTGTTTATAAGTTCCCTTCAAGTACTGGCAGGCACGATGAGATCTTCCCAGAGCCCTCTCTTCTCCAAGCTAAACAAGCCCAACTCCTTCAACCTTTCTTCATAGGAGAGATGTTATAGACATCTGAGCATCTTCTTGGCCCTCCTCTTGACCCACTCCAGCAGCTCCATGCATTTCTCGTGCTGGGGGCTCCAGGTCTGGACACAGCTACTGCAGCCAGGGGCAAACATTCCTCTTGGTTTGGCCTTCTTGAGCCTCTGTCTTAGTTAAAATGTGGAGAGCATCACTCTGAGGGCATCACCTCATATTCTCTTCTATGCATTGAAGTATATTTGAAACCTCAGGTAGGAAGAGGTGAAGGGTGCTGGGCTGCTCAGCTGCTGTCTGTTGGCAGAGCAGCACTGCTATAAAACCATATATCTTTCAACTCTTAACTATTCCCAGGGCTGGGCCTTCCTGCCTTGGAAATGAAAGGAGATGCATGTCAAAACATGGGGCTCAGCCCTAGAGCCATATCTGCTGTAGCTGTGCTAAACTGGAGCCAGACACCAGTAAGAGGGCTCAGCATCCTGGTCAAGCCCTGCTCCCTTTCCGTTCCCCTTCCTGACCCTCTTCTCACCAGACCTGTAATGCTGAACCTGTGTGCATGGTTCATGGTTTGAAGAGCTGCCAAGGGGAAGCGATACCTGGCAGCTGCATGCTGTAAAACATGAAGTGTTTGGAGTCCTGCCTGCTGCCAAGCTATTGAGTGAAATTCTTGCAGCAAGGAGTTGGCACTCCCAAAAGAGGGTGGTTGTGCACAGTGTGGTCTGTGCTGGACAAGTTGCCCTGGTTCTTCTCTTGGGTCTGCTCTCTTGGCCAGATCCCCATGTCCTCAGCATGCAAAAGGCAGTCCTCAAAAGCCCGAGTGCCCAGTCTGTTGTGCATGACACTCTTAAAAGTAGGTAACAGAGAAAGGGGTTCAGGTTTTGGTGAGATATAGGAATGGGTTGCCCAGGAGGTGGTGGAATCACCACCTCTGGAGGTACTCAAGAACTGTGGAGATGTGGCACTTGGGGGACGTGGTTAGTAGGCATGGTGGGGATAGGTTGGGGTTGGGCTTGGTGATCTTAGAAGTCTCTTCCAACCTTAATGATTCTGTGGTGCTATGATTCTAAGTGCTGCAGGAGGTCAGCAGAACTGACGATAACTCACAGGCCCATGTGTCACCCACGGGCTGTTCCCCTGCTGTCCAATGGAACAGGATGGCAGTTTGGGTTTGCAAGCTTTGCAGGTCTCTTCCTGTGCATCCTCACTGCATGTGAGGGCAAAGCACACAGTCAGACCCAAACTGGTAAGCACAGCAGTCCCAAACCTTGCCACCAGCATGCAACATCTCATGAATGGGAGCTGAGATCTGCTCGGATTGCAGTTCCCCTAACAAAATCGTCATTCAGTTCCAGTGCAATAAAGAAGCAATTGCGTATTTAGAAATGGATTATTGAAAGCAGATTTATTAAGAATTAACGAGAGCAGTGTGGGAGTGATAAAGACACTAATCTTTGGGTTGGGCTGGTTTTGATAATCACCACGAATTTGAAATAGCAGCACAGCAAAATCCTTATCTTATAAATCTGATGCAAGGTTTAATATGACAGTTATTGTATGTTTATATATCAACTGATTATTAGAAACATATTCATTGAAAATTAACCATGTAATAGATGGTTATCTGTGACACTGCTGGCTTAAATAAATACACATGTTTTCACAACCAATTGAGAGTCTATTTGAAATCAGAGCTTGCCTTATTATTGCCATTTTTTTCTTGCAATGCTGAAGACTGCATTTGTTTTCTCCCCATTCCTGACATAACAGAGATGTTTTTCATTCCTAGGCTGTGTATGCTTAGCCAGCAAGTCATCATAATAACAATAACAATAATAATAATGCATTTGATTTTTATGGCACCCACCAGCCACAGCTCTCCGGCTGTTTCATAAACAAGAGTACCAATGCCCAGAGAGCACTAAAACATCCATCAGAAAAAAAGCCAAACAGAGTTCAAAATAAAAGGCAGCCTGTGTAATTAAAGCAAAATAACAATGCGTGCTCAAGATGATAAGTTTTCCAAGTCTCTTCTGAAAGCAAAACAAGAGGAGAGCTCTGTTCTGTGATGATCCAGCTGAGAGGCAGAGGGAGACGGGAAATTCAGGCTGTGCAGGAGGAGCATCTGCTTGTCTGGGTGCTCAGTGGGTTGGGTGCAGGATGAGCTGGCTCTGCACAATTGTCCCATTGGGACTTATCTATATATTACTGAGGAATGCCCTGAGAGGTAAAATGCATTGGCCAGATTTGCTAAGGAAGCAACAGCGCTTTAAGTGGTGGATGATGCTTCTTCATTCCATAGCAGTGAGAGTGGTGGGACCAGTATGGGATCTCTAGAGGTGATGTATACGTATTGAAAGAGAGCATTACAAACAGTGGTTCCACTTTGATCAGTGGGTAAAGCTTCCTGGTAGAGGGGTTGTGATGGAAAACACAAGGCAGAACAGTTACCTTGCAGAGTCAGTGCCTGAGGAATAGGAGGTGTGTGGTGATGCTTGAATGAGTAGCCCATGGGATGCTGATGTGCAGTAGGGACATGGTCATTGTCAACTCCAGTGACTGTAATAATAATAATAATAATCATTATTATTATTATATATTAATAATTATATTATTATTATTATTATTATCCAATACATAGGCAATGGTCTCAGACATATGGTCTGATTCCTGGGTGGTGCTGTGTGGAGCCAGGAATTGGACCTGATGATCCTAATCCAACCAGAGAAATCCTACAATTCTAATAATTATTTTTCCTCAGGTTGATTTTAGTCCACTCTGCCTATCAGGAAAAGCTTCTGAGAAGAGATGACTATGTGGGATTCTTTTCCAAGAAGCTGGTTTGGATTCTGGAAATAAGACCCTGAGGAACCAACCAGAGCTTCATGGAGGCCAGGACAGGATGTCAGGACAGCATGGCTCCACCAGTATCTGCTGTTGGCCCATTCACAGAGTTCTTGGACTGCACCTCAATTTTGAACCTAAGTACCCTAAATGAAGAGGAGGAAGGGGAAAGCTTTTCACACAGAGAGTGGTGACGCACTGGAACAGGTTGCCCAAGGAGGTTGTGGATGCCCCATCCCTGGAGGCATTCAAGGCCAGGCTGGATGTGGCTCTGAGCAGCCTGGTCTGGTGGTTGGCGACCCTGCACATAGCAGGGGGTTGAAACCAGATGATCATTGTGGTCCTTTTCAACCCAGGTCATTCTATGATTCTATGACTCAAGCAGCCAACCCAGCCTAACACACCTAATAGAGTGGCAACTAAATTCAGCATTCCCTGCTAAAAAGCCACCTCACCACTCTTTCTCTTCTTGCACTTATACAACCCATTGCTTGGGAAAAGAGCTGATATGACATTTCAAAGCTCCTACTGTTAGCTCTTCCCATGGAGGAAACATATTTTCCTGATTTTCCTCTAGCATTTCTACCAGCTCTGGATCCATGCTGTTATTTCTCCTCTCATCCTGAGACTCCGGGTCCTTTCTCACCAAACAATTGATCTCAACTGAGGTTTTTAGATTTGGCAAATAAGGACTTATTCCAGGCCTCTATTTTTAAGTGTCCAGCATGCACAAGGCTCGTCAGACCCAGGTTTAAGGAGAAATTGAACCTACAGCTCTTTACACGGAAATCCTTCACTATAGCTTTTCCCTTGAATTGGTAGAAATCAAACGTGTGCTGGAAGAACATCCCCTGCTTACCTCATCCTTAGCCATCTAGCTGGGAATCACTAGAAATAATGCATAATCCTCCACCCATCCATCCACCCATCCATTCTCTCTCCTTCACCTCTCTCTTTATTCACCCATTTCTTCATTCCCCTCTGACATTGAGCGTTCTCTCTTTCTTTGTCATTCTCAGGGATTTGATTCAGTTTCTTAAGCATAGGCATGACGTATCATCAGGTATCATTAAATAGGACCATAAATAGGATTAGATAGGATTTTAGGGATATCTGAAATACACAAAGGACTCTGAGCTTTATAATGCTTGGCCTATGCAGGACACGTGTCCTCCTGGAGTAGCCACCAAACACCACTGGGATGTCCCAGAGCACCTCCAATAGCACTAGGCATGGGTTGAAGTTGCAGTTGCCTCTTGATTAGCTCTCCATAGAGGGAGCTTAGTGCCTTGCTCACAGCAGACTTGTGAGGTTGGATGACTCAAGGCGGAGCTGACTCTCCTGGGAGACATCCACAGTGAGCTCTGGCTTGCACTGAAAGGCTGCTTGTGATGTTTCTCTCCATGCAGGCCAACACAGCGATGATCAACACGTTGCGTGGCAAGCCCAAGGAGGCTTAGCTTGGAGACAGCCTGGGCGGGTGCTTGTTCCAAACTTGTCCACAGGCTCAAAAAAGTAGATGGAAAAGAAAGAGAGAAATCGTTTCCAGGAAACACTTGAGCAGTTACTATCCTGTCCTTTGAAAAGTGCAAGTAATTAGCAGCTTAGCACTGGATCCCAGGTTATTTGGCTTGGATTAGGTCACTGCTCCCCCATCCTACTCAAGTATGTCACCTTCTTCTCACTCTGCCAGAGGGTGGAGAAAGGAGAGAGCAATCACCATCATAAATATGTACCATTAGCAGAAGTGTTTTATAGTGACTGGGAAGAGGACATAGAAGCAGGCAGCAGGATTGCCCATCGTTGAGCCAGAAAGCAGCAGTGAAACTGCTGAACTGGAGAGGCCAAGTAGTAATGGAAGGGGAAAAGAGATAAAGGGTAGGAATGGGCTTGGGCTCGTTTGTGCTACAAGAGCTTACAAATATTTGAAGCGTGTGAAACACAGAGCAGGAAGAATGGCTCTGATAGCAGGCACTGCTACTTGCAGATGTCCTCACCTCAAACAGATCCTTCCCATGCACAGCATGAGGAAGCATGGGGTCAGCTTCTGGTGGCCAAGCAGCTAAGAATAGCAGGTGCCTGATAGCCCATGCTGGACCTGCATTAGCAAACCACCTTTGCTGCATGTGCATTAGTCACTGTGGCTTTACACCACCCCTGCTGATGACTGAAAAATAAGGGATTTACCAAGGTCACATTTTTTTGTTGATAGAAGGACTGGAAATAAAGTTGTGATAATTCTTGTTTTAACACACATGTATAATCCTGTGTATACATTTGCTGGGGAATATGGACATGGAAACAAATGAATTAAGAAAATCTCTTTCTGAAATGACCTAAAAAAGTACCTGTATGCTGGCACTATGTGGCACTAATTCCAGTTAATTGAAAGTGTTAAAAGAATCCTATAAAATGCATGTTTAGCAAAAAAGTTTCCTTGGACCTGGATAAGATATGTCATTTTGGATCTAAACATATTGTAAGGAAATACTTAAAATATTTCACAGCCGGGTTTTTTTCCGGCATTAAAAACAAACAGGCATTTTGACTGGGAGGAATGGGGACAATCTAAAATAGAATCATAGCAAAATATGGTGATATTAAAAGCACTGAGATCCTTTTGGCAAAAACACTTCGACAAGGCTCAGATGACTTTACAGAACATTGCTTTTTTTTATTTTTCCCTTTTCACCCCTCTCTAAAAATAGATCCATTGAAAAGATTTCACCATTCCACCGAAGTCCAAACAGGAGAGGTCTTCTGAATCCAGTCCTGCACCATAAGTTTAGCTGAGGACGACAGGTGCTGTAGTGTGCAAGCTCAACAAGTGTTTGATTTAGGGAAGGTCATTGCCTGAAAGCTGGGTTGAAATCAAAGGACGCAGAAGTGCAAGTTTGCTGTCAGGTAAATTATCCTGACTGTGCTATCTCCAAGGTACTGCCCTTGCTGAAGAGGATGGGTTCCTTGCTTATTCATGGAGGATGTGCAAACTATGAATCAGGGGTTGCAGGAGGGATCAGTTCTCCAGAAGCTGGCTTGCATTGCTAAGTGCCATGGTGTAGCCTGCCCTGGAGAATTACCATTGGAAAAGATAGCAAGCTGTGACGAGCCACTGCTCAGATGACTTCTGCAGAGACTCACTGAGAGCATCTGGTTGGGTTTGGTTGGATTCCCAGCAGGTCAGGGTCCTTACCATGCATGCACCAAACTGTACTGGACAGTCCCAGTGGCAGGAGGCAAAGCAATTTGTACTCACCTGCAAGAATTATCCATTCCTCTGGCAAGATCTCCTTCATCAGCCTTTAAGATAATGTTATGCGTAGGATACAAGGGAAGAACTGCAGTAGTGAGAGGGAAAGGGGGACATTCTGGGCTCATGGATGCAGCCCAATTTCTCTGAAATGAAGCTGCAGTGATTTATTCAAACTGGTGAGGTAGGCAGGGAGTTTCAGCCTGGGGGAGCGTGGGGCAATGAGTAAGCTTCGATTTCTGCAGGGTGGAGCTCAGAATTCTTTTTTATATTATGCAAAATTTAAAATAGGAAAGAAACTGATTCACTCTTCCCAGCCCCAAGGAAGACATTCCTCAGGTTAGCATTAGGTGTGTCAACAAGGAGTGCAGTGGTGTATTAGAGGTCAGAAGTGATGTGAGGGAAGCAAACATGCACTCCCCGGAGGAGAATGCACTCCAGAAGGCCTCAGGACCACAGGGAGGTCCTAAGCAGGACCACAAAACCAAAGGATGTCCCAAATTGAAGGAAGCCAAAGTGAAGGAAGACGATGGGGAGAGGAGCACTGGTTGTCCCAGAGAGTAGTGCTCAAGGGAAGATGTAAGCAGCAGTCAACTGCCAGCTACTGGTCTCCAAATAGGCTCTTCTCTCTGCAGTCGTGGTTCCCTTGAGCCAAGATCTGTGGTTGACCTGTCGCTGTGTTTATCCTGCCTTCCCTGCCTGAAGCAAAAGGAGATCCCTGAAGGGGGAAGGTGGAAAGTGTTATTGTAGCCAGCCCCAGCTCACACCCTGCCTTGAAGGGCAAACACGTTGTCTGTCTGCCATCCAAGTTTCCTCCCTTCCTGGGACTGGCTGTGTTGGCAACAACAAACAACAGCAACCAGACAGAGACCAGGAGCTTAAACAATGACCGCGGCTCTGCGGCAGATGGAAGGACTTCATGACAAGATGTGTTGTTGGGTTGTTTTTTTCCCTGAAATTTCCAGCTCTTCTCTCCTTTCCTCCAAAAAACAGCAAGTTATAAGGACCTCATCGTGGGCACCCCAGATGACGCCACCATCTCAGCCTCTCTTGCACATGAGCTCTCCAAAACCCTTCCTTTACCTGCCTTAGAAGCAGGTTCCGTTGGTAGCTGGCCCAGCTTTGCCCATCCAAAATCTAACCCAGGATGGTGGTAGCAGGCAGGAGAAATGCCCTCTCAGTGTCAAACTACAACAGGAAGAGATGATCTTGCCTTGCCCGTGGGTCTGGTCTCCAGATCAGACCTGTGTTTCTGGCTCTGAGTAACTCATTTTGCCTCTTTCCATTTCTTTATAGGTCAGAATGGTGACACAAAGTACTACTGTAGTGACTAATGGAGTGGAGCCATGATCTCAGCCTCTTGCTTCTGTGACAATACAAATAAGAGTAATAATGCCTTTGGTTCCCAACACCCTCCCACCATCCTTCATCATCTCTGGCACTGTCATACCAGTTGCCCTTCTATTAAAAGGAGAATCACAGAAGAGAGCTGTTCAGTAATAATCTTTATGGGTCCCTAAAGCTATTATCAATTTCCAAGCAGAACACATTTGCACCAGAGCCATCACGGCAGAGAAGACACTGAAAAAACTCAGCATATGCTCAATATGTGCCTGGCCAGTTGGCAGTATGAGTCACTCTCATACAGGGGTAGCTTTTAGGCACGTCATAATGCAATCCAAATGCTGAGTCTTCCGGAAGTGGAACCAAACTTCCACTTCAAATCTGGTACAGAGTCCTGTGCCTGGTGGTGTTGGATTATTTCTGGAAGGAGGGAAGAAGGATTCTGGACCTTGCACAACTGTGTCTCTGCTCCTGCACTGAGATGTTTTTGCTCCCCTTCTCTGCACTTGCACCTCGGTAATGACTCTAGTTAATAAACCGTATACCTGGGTGTCTGCTCTAGGCAAAAGGGAACACACCCCTCGTGTGGATTTTCCAGATCAAAAAGCAAATATTTGGATCCTGTCTTTGTTACCACTGTCATTTTTTTTTTTATGCCATGGCTGAAGGCAACAGGAGCACACCTGCAAAGGCCTTTATTGCAGATTTACAGTAGTGTAGCAGGTAAGTAGGGACATGGTTTAGTGGACAGTTGGACTTGATGATCTTAGAGGTCTTTTCCAACCTTAACGATTCCATAAGTCTATGATTTTAAGTGGAAAGCACTGCAAGGCACAACGTAGCATAGCTCAGAAAAGGTGCTCAAAATCTTCACAAGATCTGGAGCTGTGCAGGTGGCTGAAGCTACTTCTGTCCTGAGCAACTAACATTGTGCAAGACATTGATATCCATTGTAGGCAGCCATACCACTTCTCCTATTTAGCTTCACAGACTTGCCATGCCTGGTCTGAGAGCAGGATTATGTCCCCCAAAAGCATGTCAGATTAGGAGCGAACAGCATTGGCAGTCTGCAGAAAGGAGTCCAATGAGCAAGACTCTTTTCCTTGATGTGCACTGAGCTTCTTTAAATTCCAGTCTGCCTCAAGGAGTGCTGCCCCATCCCATCCTGCTGCTTGAAATTACCCATTCTCACCTCTCCTGGCTGCTGGCATGTGAAGTATGATGGGCCCCTGGTATTCTCCTTACCTTCCCAGGGACAGTGGAGGATGCAAAGGGTGTGATCTCAGCCTTTCCTGTCGCACTCAGACTGATAGCAGAGAGATTAGAGGTGGAAAGAACACCTATGAGGTCATCTCTGCCATCCCTGGGGGGCAATTCGGGATTGTTCCCTTGCATTTTATTATCTGCTGCTCTGTCCAGCTCAGCAGTAACATGACTCAGACCACGGCTCTTCCCAGAGCATCCCTGGGGGCGGCGAGTCGCAACCTTGTGTTTCTTACTGTCAGGAAACATTTCCTGATATTCAGCCTGAATTTTCCTTTCCTTAAATTCATTCTATTTACATCTATTCTCAGACCTCACCCTGGACAACTTCTCCTCCTCAGAGGCTGAACCGAGAGTTCATTGGGCAGAGAATCTCATTCTTTGCTTCTCTGCAGGCCAAAATGCACTCCTGTGGGTGCCTGGTCTGCACTTGGGGTTCCCACATACAAAGGCAATAATAATCACTATTACTAAGAATAGGAAACACTGCCTTGGATGGGCTCCAGAGGCAGAAATGATAAAAATTCCCTGGTGAGAGCAGAGCCATAGCAGTCCATGGCTATGGTAATTCAGAAAAATTAGCTTGAGAAGTCCACACATGCATGTGTGTATGTATGCACAGAGACCTTCACAAGCTCCTTGGAATACGGTTCTAAGGGGTCATTAAAGAGCAGTTGTGTTTTTTCCCATGAGTGAACTGTGGTTTGGATGCAGAAATGGCTTCTGTTCTGCATACTTTTGTGTTTCCAGCAATTAGCAAAAAGGCTTTCCATCACAGCCCTGACTGCAACGTCAGCACAACATGAAGGACACTGGATGGCAAAGGCTGGGCATTCCCTGGGCAAACAGTCCACAGACAGGATCTACTATTCCTGTAATTGAAACCCAGGGACTTCTTGCCTGTTCTGAAGCGTGGATTTGAAGAATGAGTGATTCCTTCATCTTCTGTAACCATTTTATGGGACAGTTCTCATATCATCTCTCCTTGCCCATATGTTCTTAAAGATAAAAAAAATAGAAATCCTTCTTTTGGTTTGTCACCACAAG
Organism: Gallus gallus; assembly: GCF_016699485.2. Taxonomy (NCBI): domain Eukaryota; kingdom Metazoa; phylum Chordata; class Aves; order Galliformes; family Phasianidae; genus Gallus; species Gallus gallus. Next base: position 89,923,912 of record NC_052535.1, read on the forward strand.
CCATGGTTTCTGATTCTCTTTGCTTCTTTCTGGCCACTCTCCATGGCTTTCTTACAGTGTAGCACTCAAGCCTAGACACAGATATCTTTTCCAGTGCAGAACAAGACATGACTATGATATTAACCTTGAAAGCTACCTTATTCTTTACAGACCGAGTGTTGGGTTTGTATACTTTAACATTACAACACTGTTGACTCAAGTTTAGCTTATGACCTTCACAGTTGCCCTAGATTTCCTTTTGCAACACTGCTGCCAAGCCAGATCTCCCCATCTTTCTGTATATGAAGAATCACAGAATCATTGAAGCTGGAGAAAACCTCTAAGATCACCAAGTCCAACCCCAACCCATCCCACCATGCCCACTGACCACATCCCTCAGTGCCACATCTCCACCATTCTTGAACAGCACCAGGGATGGTGACTCCACCACTCCCTGGGCATCCTGTTCCAATGCTCGACCACTCTTGTGGAGAAGAGATTTTTCCTAATACCCAACTAGAACCTCCCCTGGTGCAACTTGAGGCCATCACCTCTCATCCTGTTTGAACTGAATGTACACAATCTTGTCCCTGTGCAATTACACCTCTTTCTTTCCTCACCTCCACCCCCCAAAAATTTTACTCCAATTTGATAAAGTAATGTTGAGTTCTAATCTTGGTTTCCCATGTGCTCATAGTCTAACCTACCTTCACTTCGTGAGGATAGTCTGTAGGCAAACGGTGGTCATCCTCGTCATTAAGGAAGTGTTGAATAGTCTCAACTTTTGCACAGTGCTGCTCCACACATCCTGTTGGCAGGACCACAAATTGGCATTTCAAGAACACTCCTTCAAAGGGTTCTCCTTGAAGCGTGCTGTTTCACAGTTATGTCATTTGGACCACTTTATTTACAAGAATGTCATGTGCAGCAATGCAAAACACGGTACTAAAGCAGTGATGTGAATGTTGCTGTGTACTGGATCCACTAGTCTACCAGCAACAGCAAATAGATTGGACAGAGATAGCCTGCTCCTGACACGTCTGTGTTGGTTGGTGGTCAGTATCTTCTTGTCTTCCATGTTCAGAAACTCTTTGTTTCCTTGCTTGCCCAAGGTTTTTTCCAGGAAGTAAAATGAAATTAGTGGAGCCTTGACAACTCTTCATTGATATATGATGCACAGATAGGCGCCAGCTTTGGCATTCCCAACATGCCACCTGGTATGACACAGAAAATAATTAACTGCTCAGAACTTAGGGGAAGAAAGAGGGAGAAACTGAAAATAAAATGTAATAAGAAAAGAAACCAATGTGCATTTTCTTTCTTTAGAAGAAATGGAGGTGAAGGGAGATTTTTTTTCATAGATAATAAAAACAGGCTTCTTGAGCAGCTGAACAAACAAAAGAGGGTTTTCCAAGGATTTATGTCTCTTACTTGATTAACTTTTAGATGGAGTTCTTGTAAAATGCTGTTATTTCTGCATGGATCTGTAACATTTCCTTCCTCTGTCTGTACTAGTCTTCCTTCTGGAGGGTTTTTAGCTAAAATCACATGAGATGCCATATAGGACAGCAGAAATTTCCTGTTGACATCCAAAGCAAACAAACTTCTATGTATGAACAAATTTGTGCGTGTGAATGAATGAGACAACTCTGTGATTGCATGAACTTCACTTCTGGCCATTTACTTCTGTAGAACTTGTAGGATCTTATTTGTCCTAGGTATCTCTTCCTGTGGACTGAGTGTTGTTTAGGTCTGATAAAATTTTCTAACCAATGCAAACCCCACAGTGCAACCAGAGTCTGTAACTGCACAGACCTTATTTTCATTGACTTATAGGGTAGTATCAGACCACTTGTAGCTTTGTGTTGTTTCAAACACTGCTGTAATCTATCAGACTTCCACAACAGCAACTGACTTGCAACTTTGCTAGAAAATGTACATTCTTATTTATGCATGGAGCAAACACAACTATGGGATGCCGAACGGTGCCATAGAGCAAGACCAGCCTTTGCCAATCTTGACCTCCCATGGCTGCAGTTGAAGGGTATGGAGCTAGACCAGACCTTTAGACATGAAAATGATTGGCCTTCTGTGGCCAATTTATGTGTTGTGATTGCCATACACACCCTGAACACGGGGGAATATTCTGAGCTAATGTTTTCATTTCAACATGGTTTTCTTGGCTTTAAATGCTCTTGGTGTTCTGGAGCTACACAAACTATTTTGATATCCTTCGATTTTTGGCTTTGCCCTGACTATGAGGAAGCACAACAGGCAACTTGACTCAAACTGAAAGCAATTAAACAGTCGTTCAAAAGAAGCAATTAAGCAGTCATTCAAAAATGGTGTGAGTGAACTTTGCACTGAGCCTGTCCTCTGAGGTGCTCTGATGTAATGTAAGCTGCTTGCAGATTTCTGGCTGCTGCTTGTATGCACTGCTATCTACTGTGAAACCTCAGATGGAAATAAAGCACCTGGGCCTGACTCCTTTTCTTCCAGTTTCCTTGTGCCATCATCCACTTGCTGCAACCTGAAGCCAGCTCTGCCACCAAATTGCAACCAGTGTCTCCTCATTCTCCTCCTTCTCATTCCAAAGTGGGCTGTTGGGGTCAAGCTCTGAGACTTGAGGATGTGTAGTGATGACCCACAGTGCACTGCTCCTCACAGACTTCACTGGGAGGGAACGTGGTTATGAATGAAAATGAGTCAAATCTGGGTTTTCTCAGCCTTGCTTTTGGGGTAGTGCTCAGAGGATGTTTTGATGTGAACACAAAAACAATCCAGGCTCAACAAAACTGAGGAAACCCAGTGGTTGGGTTTGGGAAGGTGCCCAGGGACTAAGCTCCAGTTAATATTCTTCACGTATTCATGGGATTTATGCTCTCTCTTGTTTGCTGCCCTGCAAAACAAAAATTACTCATGTTCTCCATCAAGTTTCCTGAATTTCTCCTATAATTTCCAGGAAACTGGGCAACTGGAATGGCTGAGTAACACTGCATGCCTTTCCGTGGCTCAGGCTGTAAGGTCACTTGGTGCTTCATGGAAGTGATCTGACTTGTGTCAAACAACTCCTGGAAAGAGAATGCCTCTGTCAACAAACAGCCCTGTTGCCTGGACTAGCCATGGGATCTCTGTGGCATAAAGGCTTGATGGGAGGAAGAGTGTGAGAGGGAGAAGGGACTGAGATGGATGTGTATACTGATTGATTCATAGAATCATAGAATCACAGAATGGCTTAGATTGGAAGACACCTTAAAGATCATCTAGTTCCAACCCCCCTGTCATATGCAGGGTTGCCAACCACTAAATCAGGCTGCCCAGAGTCCCATCCAACTTGGCCTTGAGGACCTCCAGAGATGGGGCATCCACAGCCTCTCTTGGCAGCCTGTTCCAGTGCCTCACTGGCACCACCAAAGTGATTCACCAAAGCGACTCAGAGATTTTGAGTGAAATGTGTTAGTTTAGAGTATGCCTAGCATCAGTGGGCTGGAGACACTTAAACCATATGGAGATGCAGGAGTCTATGCTGACTGGATGCCTTTTTAAGAGTGCACAAACTCTTTAGACCTCCTTTGCTAGAATCCTGAATATTACTTCTGAGGTGCTGAGATGCCTGGAGGTGCTTGAAGGTACCTCTGCCTTGACATGACTGTATATCCAGGAGGCTGTCATAGAATCATAGAATAGGTTGGGCTGGAAGGGACCTTAAAGATCATCCAGTTCCAACCCCCTTCCCATGTGCAGGTTGACACCACCAGATCAGGCTGCACGGGGCTCCATCCAAACAGGCCTTCAGAACATCCAGGGATGGGACACTCACAGCTTCTCTGGGCAACGTATCCTCCCTAACCTTCTTCTCTCTAATGATTCAGAGATGTGTGGTATCTCCCTGTGATCGACCCGATCCATATGTGAAAAAACAACGCTTTCAATCGCCAGGATTTGCACCTTTTGCCTGGGTTAGAGGGTTGCAGGAAGTGAATGCAGAGGGTCTTGGATTTGTCCTTGCTGGCAACACATCATTAAACTGGCAGGATGGATAGTAGCACCTGCTGCCAAGACCCCTTCCAAATCCATGAACCTGACCACCACTACAAGACTTGCCCTCCTGTATGTTGTTGACTTTTTGTCCAGTTCAACAAAATGTGACTCATAAGGGGAAAATCACTCCTTCTCCCCAAGAGAGTCTTTTGCTGTCTGACAGTTTGTCTCACCATTGAGAAACATTTCCTGATAATTTCACTCAAAGTTTCCTCTGCTCCATTTTGGCTCATTCCTCCAAGATAACGATCTCACGTTTATATATAGTGTTGGAGCATTAAAATCCCACCTGACCAGCAGGGTGAGTGCCACTGAATAGTCCTGAGATCCTGTAGAAAGACCCCCTCCCTTCCTGTGTAAGGAATGTGTAAGACTGAGGACCTCCTTTTAAAAACACAAGAAATTAAATCCTTTGTAAAATGGATGGACATGTGCCTTGCTTGATCATGTAGCTGTGATCTACTAACACTCTGCAGGAATCTACAGCAAGAAGTAAAGTAAAAGTATTTACAATCTATGGGAAATTCTGGTGGGAAATGGGGTGAGACGTGACATAGATCCAAGGAAAAAGACCATGTCAAGGAAGGCCATTTCCTGCAACTGGCAAGGTATTTCACAGCATTGTCCTTTCTTTTGTTTGGGACTATATATGGACTTTTCATTTCAGAGAAGCTTTTCTACTCTGCTACCTCCAAGAGGAAAAAAACTGGATGGAAATGACCAAAGGAAAGAGTTATGGTCAAGTTGCCCTTGTGTAGAAGGTACACACAGCAGTAAAGGAAAGGAGGTGTAAAAGATTAATGGGTACAGGCCGGACTCTTCTGCAGAGTGCATAAGAGCCACACAAGCTGCACTAAGGTGTATTTTTGAGTCATTCCCAGCTCTGCAGGGACCATGATCAAACCCATTTTTATGTTGAGAAGGTACTTATCTGGGAGCACTTCCCTGGGACATCTCATAAGTACATCTTCACCCTACCTGGCCTTTGCTAGGGTCAGAACAGGAAGCAGATTACATCAGCACGAGTCAACCTTTCCAGTGTAGCAGAAAAAATAATGTTTCAGGATACTCAGTAGAATCGTTGATGGCAACTCTTTTCTCATGCAGGACAGGGACTGTCCTATGGGCACTCAGTACCTGCACATGAGACGGGGCACAGGCAAACACCTAGCCTTGGTGTCTCAGTATCAAGGGCTGAATGTGCCCATGCCATGATCTCAAGACAAATTAGATCACTTTGCTGAGAACAACTACAGTCTCCTCTTGCTCTGCCCTTCCTTCTGCTCCCAGACGGGTGCCAAATCTTGGTTTTAAGTCATCATGTGGTCCAGCAAGATACCCACTGTCCTTTAAATGTTATTCCTCTAAAACGGGTTTCTGCAGTGGTTCCTTTTAGTTGGTTTCACGACATTTTCTCATCATCCGTCTGGCACTGACTGTGAGTATATTTCATTGATACATTACGCTGCTTTGGTTGGAATGACCTCCATTTCTTTCATACTCCATAAACAGAAAACAAGAACAAACGTGTGTGACAACCTCCACCCCATTCAGGACCCTCCCCTGTATTGCAAAATTGCTGAGCAGACTAAAGACTGCAAAATGTGTTTTGCTAGAGGTGTAAAGAGGGAGAGGGTAGGTTTGGTTTGAGGCTTCTTTGCTCCCTGTCTGTCTTTTGGCTTCTAAAGAAAAGACATCCAAAAAACCGTTCAACAAAACTTGAATCCACCCTGGATTAAGCTGAAGTGCAAACTTTCATTTTGGTTCAACGAAGCAAAACAAAACTGTCTGATTCAGATATGTCAAAACATTATGTTTTTCTCTGAAGTATTTCAGAGCCAATATGTTTCCCCTCTTTTCCACGAAAAAGTTAAATATTTGCATACAGAACATATTTCTGTGTAATCTCACATATGGAGGGAGCAAAAGTTTAAATTTTGTCATAACAGAATTTCTTACAGAATAGGAGTTCCTGATTCTGTCCCCAGTTGAAACAAACCATATGATTTCCTTAATAATTAATCACCTTCCTTCTAGACAGGGCCCAGAAAGGTGCAGTGACTTAGCCAATATTCTCAGGATTAGACCCACTTTTTGACTGGCAAATATATTGGAGCTTTGGAACACAGGCAAAGCCTGCAGCTTCCAAAGCAATTCAAATATATCAGTGACAACTAAAAGCAGTAGGAGAATACCAGAACCTATAATTGAACTCATCTACTCAAGCCTCTAGCCTAAAGCAGTGCAGAGCTTTGTTATCCAGACCTCAGTATCTGTTGTTGCTGACTGTGCTCTGGAGGTCCTTGGATGCATGTGATATTTGGATCCATACTCCGACAGTAAGTATCTTAACAGGACCGAAGAATGTCAACTGGTTGTTGAAGAGTAAGGCAGGGATTTCAAAATCAGTTTCTTATGCACATGATCTTGAATATATATTTGGACAAGACTGACCAACTTATTCAGTGCCATGGGTTGGGTTTACCAGTTTGAAGTTACCTACTGGAGTCATAGCAATTCCCAGCAAATTAAGCTTCTGTCCTGCCTTGTGAGAAGAACTATAAATGTTCTGTATGTTCTCCTTTCAAGTGGGAAGAGTGATGGGCCATGGATCACAATATCTGGCCACTTGCTGGTAGAATAGGAAACATTCATCGGCTGCCAGGTGCAGTTCTCTAATTTTCTGCCAGCAGTGTCCATCTTTCCCTCCTCATTGCAGTCTTGGAACAAAGCCAGTGGAGAAGAGGTTGACTTGCTGGATGGAAGCATTGTCGCTTGGTGCTCTCAAGGCAGTGCAGGAAGAGTGGTTAAATCTGCAGGAGCTAACAGGGACATGGGAGTTCAAGGCAAGGTAGTAGAAGCAGAAGTGTAAAGTGACATCAGCTAATTCAGTTTTACAGATTTCCAAATAGAGTTTGTCAGCATTAGATTGCTCTCCTTCTGAGTTACTGCATCCAATGCCTTGTTGTGTCTACGTTGGGCTTCCACTCTCTAACCAGTGGCCGTTTTGGAACATTTTAGACTCAGATTTGGCTCAGTGCCCAGAGCAGATACAAATCATGACACCAGAACACAGCTGAGCCCCAGTGGAGTTGTCCTGCAGACAAGAGCAAACCATGACTTCATCTTACAGCTGCTGCTCTTTGCTTGCAAGCAACCCAGGCAGCTATGTCCTACTAATACAAGTCTTGCTCAAGCCACGAACAAGTGAAGTTTCTTCTTTGAGTTCCAACTTGGGCTTGCAGGAGCTTCATTCTAGCAGTCATGGGCATTTGCCTTTTTTTTTTTTTTTTTTTTGTTACCATTTCCAAAAACATCCCCAAATGCAAACAAGCATTTTATTGTAGGTCAAACACGGGAGCTACTGGGCAATTCAAAACAAGTATATCGTTTAATGAAGTCTTTTGAAAGCCCATAATTCATCACCAAAACTTACAAAGGAGTATTTTCAGTTAGGTTAAAAAAAAATAAAATAGTACCAGAAGTCTGAAATACAATTAAAAAAAACTATTTTTTCTTCTGGTTTTTCTTCTATGTATACTTCTACTGCACACACGTTTATACAGTTGTGATACTCTAACCCACACATCAATGAGTATGTCTGTAAAAGGTGCTAGCTTCTACTCATCTCCCTAGTTTTGAAGCTGTCTCTTGAGAGAGAATTGGTATTCTGATATTGTCACTGAGTAAAGCCTGGCTTTTTTACTAGCAACCAAAAAAATTCTAAGCTTGGCTTCAATTCATCCTGATTCACCCCATATAACTATAGGCAGTTAGTGGAGGGCCTAACATAAGGAGCCCCACTGACCTCATTTTCTTGCCCAGTTAATGGAGAGAAATCTATGGAGGCCAACTGAAACCTGTGTTACGTCTGGATTGACTTTCGTAGGCATCTTTGTATTTGCTGAGAATAAACGGAGTTTGAATTAAGATCCACATTAGGTATCATGGTAAGTGTATGTGGGCCTAATGCAAATGCATCTGGTTGAAATTCAGAAGCTCTTCTTTAGAATAAATTACCCAGGCTGTATCCTTGCTAGCGTTATCTCATCCTTTTCAGTTGTTGCCAGTCAGATTGATATTCAACACATTTATTGAGTCTTTTAGCCATACAGTTAAAATTATCTATTTAAACTGCTCATACCACATTCCCAGTGGTAGTTCTTAGGATTCACTGTTGAACCACAAGAAACCCATCTCAAAGGAGATAACAACACCTTCTTCATATGAGAATGCTGTTTCATTTAAAGATGGGAATTTGGGAGACTGTCTGCACATGGCACTGCATTTACTTTAACTGGCATTTAATCTAGGTAGTGGCACAGCTGTGATTCCTCGAGTTCTGTCTTGAAAGATACGGTGACATTTCCTGACAATGAAATGAGGTCAGGAAATGGAAGGGAGGTGTATATTTTTGGCCATGTTTGGGACAGCAAGAACTAAATGTAGTGATGATGAGAGATACACAGCTTCAGCCCAACTCCAGAGGCTGAATTGCTTGGGCTCTGACCGTATCAGTTCTGTGTACGCTGCAATTACACACTTGGAAACCACTGCCAAAGTCTGACACGTTGACAGTCTCTACCTCTGTCTCATGGGATTAAGATGCAAAAGGAATGCTGAGATTATTCTTGACGCTTTCTGAGAGGTTCCCTCTGTGACCAAATTTATATTGCATTTTGTACATCTTATCATAGAATGTAGGATATCCTGAGTTGAAAGGTACCCATAAGGATGGTCGAGTCATCAATTAGGAGAGATGATGAACTGGACAGTTGAAGCACGTGTTCTCATTATGGCCACCTGTTAGTGGTTCATTCTGATGTGACAAGATACCCTCAACATCAGTACCATGATGTAAGAATAAGTCATTGTAAATCCAGCTTTGATGTAGTGGACTCTCTTTGTATGCCAAGTCAGTGCATTGTAATTCTTGCACAGTATCCCTTAGCTTCAACAGGCAAAGTCTAAGTGTCTATGAAATGCACTTCCATACCTCTTCAGGACACAGCTGGATAATGTAATGCTCTCAGATATTTGTTGCTCCAATCAGTGCTCTGTGCTGCTCTCTGCTACCTCCCTGGCCTGCTCTGTGTGTTTTCATGGTGCTGAGCTGCACTGTCAGATGGCTGCTTTGCCCCCCAGTCTCCCTCCTCACCTGTTCCTCTGCGTGCAGCTGGGACCCATTACCAGTGCACTTGGTTGGAGGCCAACAGCCTGTTTGGTATAGAGCTACAGACTCCTGGGCACACTGATTCCCAAGTGAGAGTTTTATTTGAAAAGCTCACGCACTTCTGTGTTATTAGAAGCATTTTCCTGGCATGGTGCCCTTTATTCTTTCTCTGCTAGTGCTACTGAGAAGATGAAATGTTAGCATAATATTAGCAACAATCAGCTCCTATTTTTTTCACCACTGGGTCTCAAAACGGTTTCCAAATGATTTCATCATTCCCAGTTCACAGTTCAGGAAACTGAGGCAGAGAAAGGAGAGGATCTGTCAAATGTCCAACAGTCCTGGGATGCAGAAACCTTGTCTGTCTGTGCACTTGTCCCAGGATCACCTTCCAGGAGTAAGCATCTCCCCACTTCACAGCTGTAGCTCTCATCAGCATTAAGGCAGACCTCACAGTGGAAGAATCATAGAATCATCAAGGTTGGAGAAGGCCTCTAAGACCTTAAGCCCAACCCCAACCCATCCCACCATGCCCACTGACCATGTCCATCAGTGCCACATCTCCATGGTTCTTGAGCACCTCCAGGGATGGTGACTCTACCACCTCCTTGGGATGCCTGTTCCAGTGTCAGCCCACTCTTTCTGAGAAGAAACTTGCCCTGCTATCCAACCTGAACCTCCCCTGGTGCAACTGAAGGCCATTACATTAGAAAGTTGTGGATGCCCCATCCCTGGAGGCATTCGAGGCTAGGCTGGATGTGGCTCTGGGCAGCCTGGTCTGGTGGTTGGTGACCCTGCACATAGCAGGGGGGTTGAAAATTGATGATCATTGGTGGTCCATTCTATGATTCTAAGATACAAGACAGGCCCCATTGTGGTCTCCTTATACTGTACGCGCTGCTCCTGCTCCTGCTAGGGCTGGGGCAAATTCTAGCCAAGAGCTTTCTCTTTGCTTTCTGGTTAATATGTCAGAGATATGTGCAGACCTCTTGTTTAGTTTTTCTTACGAGAGATCTGGGATATTCTATGATAAATTACTACTTCTCTGAAAGGTTGGTCAGGCACTGGAATAGGCTGCCCAGAGAGGTGGTGGAGTCACCGAGCCTGGTGGTGTTCAAAGAGTGTTTGGATGTTGTGTTGAGGGACATAGTTTAGTGAGAACCATTGGTGAAGGGTGAATGGTTGGACTGGATGATCCTGTGGGTCTTTTCCAACCTTAGCGATTCTATGATTCTATGAAATGAGACAAAAGAAACAATGAGCAATTTACAGGCTGTTCTATCATGGCTTGACCCCTCTCACAGGTCAAGAGTGAAGAACAGGTTTGCATTGAGATAGCTTTCTGTAGGCTCTGGATTCATCCTACCTCATTCAGTTATTGTCTGCAGTGCTTACACTGGTGCTCACTTCTTCTGGTCTCTCCTGATGGCCAGAGCAGAAGATTGTTCCAAAGAACAATTTTGATATCAGAAGATAGGGAGCAGCAGAAAGCTAGTAGTAACCTCATGTTTTTGACAGAGGGTCAACCCAGATGTTCGGCTTCCATCCTGCACAAGTCTGACTTAAGGCCAGAATGCCATCGTTTTCCATTTCAGACGTAGATCAGCCTTCCGGGGGGATTTGAGGGGAGGGAGATGGGAGAGGGAAAGTGTCAGAGCACTTCATCAAGAGAGCAAATGAAAGGTTCGGCGACATTATCTTTATGTATATTCCTTATACTCCAGAGGTGATGCTGTGTTTAGAGGGAAGTAAACCTGTGTGGATATGTGCTGGTGTAGAAACGAATCCATACACATACACTTAAATCAGAGCCGATTTACAAGTTGAGTGGAGTCACTCAGAGCAGAAACACACCTTCAGGTAAGTGAATAAGCCTGGTTTGCAGCAGCCCCGGTGCCTGGAGTTAGCTACTTAGTCACTAATAGGCTAATTGTTATTCCACGTAAATGTCCCCTCTGCATTTACCCGGATTTCTCACATTTGTCATCACATCAGTGACAGAAGGTCACTCAAACTCTTATCATGCTGTGTAAGGAGTCTGGGGACGTGTTTTTCCCCCTGGGTAGACCCTGCTGCTGCTCTGTCTCAGGGCTGAATTGCTCACTGCTATGGTGGAAGAAAGGCATGAGAGATGGAGACTGTCCTCTTGGGCCCAGGAAAGCAGTGAGCAGAGAACGTGAACACACACACACCGTGTGTGGCCTCCAGCATCCTCGTCTCCAGAAAGAGCGTGGCACAAAGTCCAAGCATGGGGCTCAGCACGAGGAAATGTGGAGTTCGCACTGACCGTGCTTTGGCCTTGGGTGAGTAGCTACAACGTGATTCCTTTCCATTTCCCCATCTGCAAAAAAGCATGAAAAATACTTACCCCATATGGAGGATTAAATGTTTAGGAGGGAATCCAAACTCCACTGAAGTCAATGGCAAGTGTCCCAGCATTTCACCAGGAAAAAATTTTTTTTAAGTGCTAAGTGTTCTCATTCTGTAGCTTTGCATATGAAAGAGAAATTCTGTTTTGGAGAGTTTCTGCTACCGCCCTGAATTCGAGAGCTCTGGTCACATCAGTCTATCTCCTGCTATCTCGAGAGCAATCTCTCTTCATCTTTCATTTTATAGTTTGATATGGACTAAAACCAAAACCACAAATCAGAACATTCCTGAGTGTTAGGACTGTTTGAACTTCAGTCTGGATCTGCATTTGCAAATGTGCTTTATCTTTATAACACTGGCCAAGCAAAATCCCCCATCTGGGTACTTTCAATGTGGGGAGGGTCTGCACGTAAATTTTGTAGTGTGAGTCCTAATCTCATCTCATCTCACTGATGCATTCTCCTGTTTGGCTGCCTATCTGTCTATCTGCCCAGGACATCAGTTTTAAATGTGCAATCTTTGGTCTTTTGCAGGGGGAGAGGGAGAAGAGGTCTGTGGACTATTTCTAACTTTGAAAAACGTGACCAAGAACTTGAAGGCTTGCTAGAAGAAAGCTTGGATTTACTATATGAAGAATTATCCTTCCACTGGAAAGTTTTAGGGGCTCTGCAGATAATAAAGGTTAAACAACTCTTGCCCAACACTATCTTTTCACTAGTATTTTGTAGTTTAGTGACTGGTCAACATCACCCGATTTCCCTGATTCCTATCTTGTTTGTGGGCATATAGTATCACCCAGTGGTAGAAACCAGCCCAGTTAAAAATCCTGCTGATGCTGCTGTTTGCAGCTGTATGCAAGGCCAGCATCAGACCCTGCTTGTGAAAACCTTCAAAACCTTCCTTTTTCATTGTTTATTATTTTTTTTTTCAAGTGAGGGGAGAGCAACCAAAAAAGGAATTAGGCCTTCTGCCTGCTTGGCCTGTTCCCACTATATCCACTTGTGCACCTCTCTCCCATCCATGCCCATCTGCACTCACAAAAGCCCATGCACACATACGTGCGTATGCATGCATGCACGAACACAGAAGTTCTGTTGTGTAATGCAACAGGGGTAGGTCAAGCAGGAGGATATTTTGGTAGCCAGGGATGGATAACAAGTTCTAACAAGCCCATCCACATGTGTTAAGATTAGAGTGCAGACATCAGCCATGACTCAACAGGATATGCTGGGCCAATGCCAGGGCCAGAATGCTGTTACTGGCCTTCTGAGTCATTAGCGAGGGGGGGGGGGGGGGGGGGAATCAAAAAGAGTCCTCCATCGCCAGCATTCTCCATCTGTTTTTAACTTGGTGATCCTTTGGAAGGTAGGTGAACTATTTGGTTTGCTTTAGCTACACAAACATCTTGGCAGGTCGGCGCCGGGACACGCACGGGGCCATGAGCGCTGCCCAATGGGGACACAGGACAGGCTCTGAGCTTTGGGATGTTTGGCTGTGCAAGGGCTGCCAGGAGGAGGGGAAGAGGCTGCTGATAAGGTCGGTGACCCTGTGTCTGCTGGAGGTGAGGTGGCTGGGAGGCAGGTGAGGACAGATGACTTGGTACCACCTAGACTGAAGAGAGGTGCCAGTGGGGGAATCTGTTTTCTAGCACAGTGCAATGGGAGCTGCTGTACCTGGGAGGGCTCTGTCTGAAAGGAAAAAGATGTTTCCTTTCTACACTGGCAGCTTTTTCAATTTCATCTTGGGAATGCACAAGTCAAACTCGGGTCATTTCTTCTCCTTGCTCTTTTCCAAGTCACTCTGGGCCAGCCCGTGCCCTACACATTCTCCCCTTGGTGACCTCATGCATCCTGCAGGTCTTACATGGTATCTCATAAGGGGCCTCTTCAGCTTTTCCCTGGGCACAGCTATTTTTTCCCTTCACCGAGCCTTGCATGTAGTAGCAGAGCATAGTTTGTCATTCTGCATGTGCATTTTGTTTGAAGCAATGAAGATTTCTTGTAGGACTGCCTACAAGAGGCAACGTGGAGGACGGATCGTGCAAGGATCTGAAAACAAAGCTGTATTGAAATTTTTATGGCAAAACCCATCTAGATACAAGGAAAGCAAGCCTGGAAATGGTGATGTTATTCTTCCCAAAATACCCATCACAGGATCACTAAGCTGGCTCTGACATGTAGCAGTTTCTTTAAGAGAGGCCACTAAAGCAAGCAAATGTCTGTCCTATGGTTATAGCCCACAGTTCTGATTCTCCTGGTCCAGACAGCAAATTCATAGCCAAGCAGAAAAAGAAAAATAGATTTAAAGAGCAGATTATATTTAAAGGAGTTATGTGCAAGGACTGAGCAAGATTCATTGCTTGGATAAATGTCAAATGGAGAATAGCTGCTCAGGTCTCCATTCTGCAGAGAAGCTTTGAGGGAGTTATGGTGGATTACAACAAACTGATCACAAATCAAAAAATTCCTGCTCTTTTTAAAAAAAAAATAATATATTAGTATTGTTCTACAGAGTGCAGCAGGAATATAAACTTCTAGTGGAATGGAACAGTTCTGCTTCAGTCAGTATTGGCTTATCCATTTTAAGAAAGATATGGACCAACTGGAGAGTCCATCTGGAGCGAGAGGAGGATGATGAGAGGGCTGATCTGTAAGGAGAGAACAAATGAACTTAGTCCAAAGAGAGAGGTAAAGGGAAGAACTCAGCAACAAACTTAAAATAAATAAGAGACTATGGGAAAAAAAATGGGGGAAAAAAGAGTGCAAAGTTTGAATGTAAATGTGAGTTAGAGATTAGGACCTTCCAGTACTTAAAGGGTGTTAATAATCAGGAAGGCGACAAACTTTTTGCACAGGTAGATAGGACAAGCAGGGAATGGTTCTAAACTTAGAAAATGGGGCATTTAGTTTAGATGTTAGGAAGAAATTCTTCATTTAGAAGGTGGTGAGGTCCTGGCACAGTCTGCCTGGAGAGCTTTGGGTGCCTCATCACTGAAGGTGCCCGAGGCCGTGGATGGAGCCCTGGGAAGCCTGACCTGATAGGGGCAACCACTCCATAGAAGGGGCTGGAACTAGATGAACTTCCCAAGCCATTCGAAGATTCTATTTTCTTCAGTGAAAAGTGGCAAAACACTGGAATATGATTCTGGCAGAAGGGTTGGCATCTCCATCACTCCATGCATTAAGTGAATGCTGGAGCCACATCTACCAAAAATGCCATGGAGGAAATGGAAGCAGAGGGTGGACTGGTAGAAGATCTTACCATATCCCTTCCGGACATTTGAATCTTATGTCAAAAAAAGGAATACTAGGAAAGGAATAAGAGAAACAAATTACTTAGAAAAGGAGAAGGAATTAGAAATGGGAGTCACGGCATGAAATCAAGTAATTGAAAACAGGCATGGCAGAATGAAAAGTTCCTCAACCTAAAGAGCTGTGGAACAGCCTGCGGGGGACAGCAGTGGAAGCCCTTAGGCTTGAGTCATTCAGAAGTCCTGGGGGAATTACACAGTAGGGAACAACTTCATATTGGTCAAGGGTGAACTGACAAAATGATCTAATTAGCCTTTTCCCGATCTTCTTTTTATGACTCCATAGAATGCCTTAATGGGGACAGTGGGATTTCGGCTTCCTTTAGGAAGCCAATTAAAACATTACAAGCCACCACATGACAACAGCAGTCAGCATGAGAAACAGCCACCTCCCTTGTCAATGGATCTTCATTCCAAGTAATCCCCAGAAATTCAGTTTATTGCTGATGACTCTTGGATAGAGTTGGAAGAACAGTCACACTACTCTGAAAATCATTTGCAGTGCAGGAGATACAGGAATTACTTTCTTGAATGACACCAGCCAACTACTTAGCCTCACTGAGTGCCGTTTACTGTAACAACTACTTCCATCAAAGGAGCCAGAATGTGACTGATATTCCAATGTAAAGTCTTCCTGGTAAGAACTGTGTCTTTTTCAGAGACTGGGCTCACCCATTGGTTGCAGCAATGATGCTTCTGAAAGTCAGCTTTGCTTCTGGTTAGTATCTCAATGTTTCTAGTGTACCCCATTAATATGGAAATACAAGGTGAAATAATATGTAAAAGAAACAGCCAATAATCCCCATGTCATTATCGGGAACATCTAACTATTTATGTGAAAGAATGCCTGGCAGCCAGCAGTTAGTAATGACTTATTTCCACTGTTTTCCAGGCCCCAACACAAAATATTCATGCACTTTTCAAATAAGGGTGCCAAGCTGACTCTGAGCTTTCATAGTTTTCTGGAGTTTTATCATTGAAGGGGAAAAGCCACTTAGTCTTCATTTAAAGCCCTGAATGATAAAGCATTCTAGCTTCCAGAAATGTTCTGTTACCTCTCCTCATTTTTGCCATAGTGAATGGAGCTCTTGATGCTTGGAAAATGCAAAACTGTTTTGCAGCTTCTGCAGTGCACATGGAAACCAAAACCATCTTCTGGCAGACTCCAGGGTGATCTTGACCCTAAGTCAATGTACAATGTTCAGTACAATGACAGAGACCTTTCTTTCCTCATGAAGTGAGAGGAAGCTGTGCATAATATTAACCACGCCTTGTCCTTGTGGGCCATTGATTATGGAAAATGACACACCTAGTTTACTAGAATCATAAAATTCTAGAGTATTCTGAGTTGTAAGCACTAATTCCATGCAATCTCCATCCTGAATAAGGCTTTGATTATGGGTGAGACTGGAGGAGTTGGTAGAAAATATGATTCGTGACATGGAGAAATCTTAATTTTGAGTACCAGTATTAATCATCAATAAAGATCAACAGCCCTTGATAGCAGATGAATGGTTCTACATTGCTTCCAAGTGACACGTGGTTTCCTCTTGCACACAGACCTCCATGACCTTCTGGATGTGATAATGACAAATAGCCCTGAGATTCCTGAATCCATCCAAAACCACCACGGTTGAGCTGAGCAGCACAGTGCTGTGGTGACATACCAACCTGAGCTCCCAAAGTGATATATCTGCTTGACAGGATACTTGTCCTGGATGTGGAGGGAGGATAGCTGTGCTGCTTCCAGCTGACACATCTCAGAAGTACCAGGGAGCAGAATGGAGCAGCAGTAACCAATACAATTCTAACATAGCTGTCAGTATGATCCTCTTCTATGGCATCTCTTTCTGTTTTAGTTCTTCTTGATGAATGTGGCTGGTCCTAAATGGCAAGGTCTTGGATGCAGGCCATCATATGAAACCAACTTGGTACTTCCAGCTAGGGAGGGATGTTCCTTTCCAGGGATGATGTGACTAAATAAAGCAAAAACTGCCTTATTTATTTAGGAAAAAAAAATCCAAAAAGAAAAAAAAAAATCCTATAACTGAATATGCTTTAACTAAGATGTGTGCTAATTCTACACCTCTCTTTGACTGACCTTCATTTTCCTGAGTACTCCTGTGTAGATACAGACTTCATACAGATAAAACTGAAGTGGTTTCAGAGCATAGCTCTCTTTCAAGTTGACTTGTATGTCTCTATCACTTGCAGTTGTGTTTGACCTACCTCTTAAGAGGGTACATTCATAACAGTGAAGGGATTCAGACCACCTACTATCTGAGCTTACTTCTCTGTACAGTCAGTAGAGAGACGCAGGGAATGAAAGCACCTCATTTATTACAGATGTTTCAAGTAAGCAACATGACCCCTTCCCTCCCCTGACTGAACAGGCAAGGAGCCAGGGTCTGGCAAACCTAAGAAGGAGGTGCTCTGCATGGCTTATGCTTCTCCTGAGCTTGGACATGTTGGTAGGCATCTGAGCCACGTTGGTGGTTAGAGAGTAATTCTGCAGAGGAGCAAGGAACTGCTCACCAACTGTAGTGATCAGAGGAAAGTAGGCATTCCCAGCACAGGTTTCTAAATTTTCTCACCTTCACTTGATGACATTAATTAATTTTTAGAGTTTCTTCTTTCTCCCCATGTCTGATATACGTGAGCTGTGGATGACTGTCTCTACTGAAATGCCAGGACTAGAAAACTGGAGTTAAGGCGAGTTGAGGCTTCCACACTCCAAATTCAATTTGTTTTCAGTGCTGTAGTAAGTGGTCTAGATGCAGCCCTGAGGCACTTTCTACTTCAGACCTCTTCCTACTTCAAAATTATTGCAAATTTTTGGTTTTCTCAGTCAAGCAGAGGGAGGAAAAATGTGACGTACGAGTATCTTGTCTTATGCAGGCTAAATGTCTTTGCTTCCTACATCAGAAACGTCTCTCTTTCAAGTGACTGT
Organism: Gallus gallus; assembly: GCF_016699485.2. NCBI lineage: Eukaryota > Metazoa > Chordata > Aves > Galliformes > Phasianidae > Gallus > Gallus gallus. Next base: position 89,941,735 of record NC_052535.1, read on the forward strand.
CCCACACTCCTGCAACAGGGCAAAGAACCAAACAAGCACTGCTCTGTTTTCTTTCTCACTGTGGATTGAATTTTTAGGGCTTGTGAAAGGTGCCAGAAAGACAGCCCTGCAGATTGAATTACTCTGTGTATGCACAGACCAGGTAACGTGCCAGCAGCCAGAGCGTTAGCTTTCTTTTTTTAGTTTCCTGCCAAAGGGGTTTGATTTTGACCTGGAGAAACCAGCTGAGGGACAGAAGGCAGCTTATTCCACTTGGTTCCTTGGCTTCTCTGTTGAGACTGGGAAGCAAATTGCCAATGAAAGGTAGCTGTAGGTTTTCTCCAGACAAATTCTGGCAACTCACATGGGGGTGATTTAAGAGGTCACCACCTGACACTCTCTGCTGGCTATTTAGCAGGCTTGGCAGAATCGAAGCACCTTCTCAATGGTGGTTTGAGTTATGGAGCTGCTCTACAGGCCCCACAGGTGGAGGAGTCTGTGTGAGTTTGAACTTTTAAAAATCATCTAGTCCAACCTCCCTGCAGTGGGCATCTCCCAACTGGACCAGGTTTCCTACAGCCCCACCCAGCCTGGACTTGAGCACCCCCAGGGATGGGGCACCTACATTTCTATGGGCAGCCTGCACCCATAACTCACCACCTTCTGAGTAAAGAATTATTCCTCTACACTCTGTGACTGAGTCCTCTCCAGCTTTCCTGTAGGCACCTTTAAACACAGAAAGCTCCAATAAGGCATCCCTGGAGCTTGCACTTGTGCTTAGTTTTCTCAGGACCTTCCATCATTCCTACCAGTCCTGTGTGCATATCTGGCACATATTCCCATATTCTCAGCTAGGACTGGACATGGTGTAGGTCGTTGTATCACAACTCTCATTACCTGCACACCCACATTTGTCATACCTTCCCATGCATAAGCATTCATACATTGATTCACTAATCAAGCACTTTCTTGTCTGGGCTGGGAAGAAAGGACAAAAGAAAAAGTACCAGTCACTTCCTAAGCTGTTTGTAGATGTGGGTACCACCCAGGTAGTTTCCAACTGTGGGCTTTGCAAGGATGGGCTATGACGTGCTCAGAAGTACTAAGCTCACTGCCCCAGTGAGAGATGGCTGGGGAGAGGAAGACCACAGGCCAAGGCGATTCTTAGATAAGCTGCCCTCAGTTGATTTGCTGCTAATATCAATGCACTTGTGAGCTCTCTTCAGCTATCAACAAGCTACTAGATGTTGTCCCTGTATTTCCTGTGTGGTCCCTCCATCTTTCCCCAGTGCTGTGGGAATGAGAGAGTAAACCATATCACCATCAAATTATGATTCTATACTTTCTCATTACTTCACATCTTTTCATTAATCATCCTGAGCCAATTTAGAGGTCACATCTGCATTAGTGGGGGTCCTAAACCAGGGGAAAATATACACAGTGACCCAGAAGAATTCTAGTAGATAACCATTATGCTCCAAGATTGCTTTTTGCATCTGTTTGTTGCATGAGAAAACATCTCTGTGTCTCTGATCTTTGAATAACTGTCTCTGCAAATGCTGCAGCCAAGAGGGGTGCTCAGGGACGTGATGATTCAGGCAGGTCCCAAGGCATGCGTGCATGAGTGTGTGTGCTCGTGCAGTTGTGTTGGAAGAATGAAGCAGCTACCATGGAGCTCCAGATGTTGGCTGAGAAAACTGCATTTAGTATCAGCTCTTGGTGGAAAGAGGGAGAAGGTATGGAGCAGCAGCTGACTCAAGCTGGGTGTGGACCTGGGAAGGAAATAAATGTGCTTCCAAAGCTGTTTGTGTTGAGTTTATGCGAGGGTATATTCCTTGCTTGTACAAGTACATGGTGGTGCATCACTTTAAGTGGACTGTCAGTATCAAGTGGCATTTCAGTTTCTAAAGGGGAGTTATACAGAAGAAGGGGACAGACTCTTTAGCAGAGTCTGCTGTGATAGGACACGGGGAAATGGTTTCAAAATAAAAGATGGGACATTTAGACTGGATATAATGAGAAAGTTTTTTACACAAAAGGTGCTGAGGCACTGGCACAGGTTGCCCAGAGAGGTGATGGGTTCTCCATCCCTGGAGACACTAAAGATCAGCCCGGATGAGCACCTGATGGAGCTGTGGGTGTCCCTGTTCATTGCAGAGGAGTTGGACCAGATGGCATTTAAAAGTCTCTTCCAATTCAAACCATTGTATGATTCTATGATCCTGGGAACTACCTGCAGACATGGGCCAAAACCTACTTGTAAGTTTCATTGCTAACAACATTCCCTAGGTGTGCTGAGCTGGAGAAACTACAGACATTTGCTCCCTTTTGCTCCCACCTTGCAGTCCATTCTGGGTGTGACCGATTTGATCATGTTTCCTGAAATCAGCAGTGCCCTGTGAGTAAGGTATGATTTATAGTACAGATATTTGCATGCCAAGGTGCCACTCTGCACTCATCTAGTCTTGCTGGCATGGATCTGCATGACCAACCTCTGCTGCCTTTTCCCATTGAACTATGAACTTATGGCAGAGCTATGCTCACCAGTTCTCTCACTGATGAGTATCTCTGCCACATTTACCATCTATGTCTATTGGCTGCAATGCAGCTGGAGCAGCGCTGTGATGATGGGAGTCACCAACCAGAATGACAGACAGTTCTGTGGGACTAATATCTTCTAGCAGAGCAGAAGGAAAGATAAAAATCACAGACTTTGATTCCAGGCCAGACTGAAATTATTCTACTCCTCCTTGAGAGAGAAAATAATTTGTTTTGTTTTGAGGAAAGGGAAAGGGAAAGGAAGGGGAAAGAGGGAAGAGGGAATGGGGGGAGGGGAAGGGGAAGGAGAAGGGAAAGGGTAAGAGGAAGGGGAAGAAAGAGGAAAGGGAAGGGAAGGACAAGGGAAAGGGAAAGGGAAAAGGAAAAGGAAGGGGAAAGGGAAAGGGAAAGGGAAAGGGAAAGGGAAAGGGAAAGGGAAAGGGAAAAGGACAGTTTCTCACCATCACCTCTTAAACATGATCTAAGCCCAGATTCGTCCAGGTGAAGTTCCACCAGGGATGCAGAGCCTGGCCTTCCTTTGGGCTAGGTGCCTCTGCAGGCTTCCAGGCAGCCAGCAGGAAACATTAGGCTCAAGGAATGAGGTGTAATTTAGTCCTGCTGACTCTGGACTCAGGGTTGGAGCAGGGAAGAGGCCAAAATCCTTTGAAAGACAACATGTAGTTTTGCTTTGCCTTACAGTATTTCCACACACAGTAGCCACATTACTTGCCTTGCTTCACACCAGATTTTGGTCTCAACACAGTCACTGCATACATGTCTTCTGAGACTGTGATGGTTTGCACCTCGCTGCCATTTTCTGTCCTTCTGTTTCTATTGCTCCACCTTCAGCTGACTACAAGGACAGCTACTCCAGGCACACCTCAGCCTTTCTTTGTCACCTTTCACTTCAGTCCAGTTATTGACCCAGATATGTGAAATCAACAAGACAACAGTAGGCAATGTGGGACTCGGCCACTGTAACGAACATAACTTCTCAATGGGCTCTTTTTTCTCATCTTAGCATCTTGGAGTTGCTAAAAACTTTTCAGAAGCTAGGATAAAGAATCCTCAAGCAACATCAGATTTGTTCTGTTCAGTCTAATGTGTTTAACCAGCTAGTTGTGTAGTGGTATCTCATCTCTATGGTCTGATTTTTGGGTGGTGCTGTGTGGAGATGAGTTGGAATTGATTACTTACATGGGTCCCTTCCATCCCTTCTGTGATTCTATGATCTGTCTGCAAACTTGGCACTGAGAAGGAGGAGGTAAGAGCTGAAATTCGTGATCTGGTCCTTATACTTTAACTACAGAGAGAGCTAGGTACTGTATTTATCAAATCCAAATGTTCCCATGTCCTGAAAGCACCTCACACATGGTCCTTAACAGTCAGTAGTGGGAAACAGAATTCTTTGCCTTGTTTTTGACAGAGCAGAAAAGCAGATCAGAGTGGTTTGTTTTGGCTTTGCAGCCTACAAACATTGACCCATTGTCAAGGCAAACTGACATCACAGAGATGTCTGAAATGTTTCTAGAAATTAATGGTTGAAGAATAATGTGATGGAGCTAAAAGATGGATCAGGCAAGATTAACAGGTCTCTTCCAGCCTTGTTTTTGATGGTAAAGACATGTATTCACTTCTGTAAATCCACTCTAGACAATTTTCTACTCAGTTCCTAGATCTTTGGTCTTGGGTCTACTTAGGTCTTAGGTCTACTTAGGTCCTAGGATCCTAAGTCTTACAGTACATCAGGATTTTATCCAGCAACTCATCTTCGTCTCTCCTAAAGGATGCTGAGCATCACAGAATCAGGAGACTCTCAGTTGGTGCTGCAACAACTTGGAAGAAAAGCTGGAAGAGTCCAGTTCCACCAAGCTTCTCAATGCTAAGGGGACAATTTATGCCTGAATTCTAGAAAGATACCCCCAAGTAGAAATTGGCATTAGGAAGCTTTCCTTTGATGCTGAACCAAATTCTAGTCTCTGTGGCTGTGGGAAACAAGGCTAGGAAGAGTCTGGATGTTGTTTTTGTCTCCATGTGCATCTGACTTGATTAGTCCAAACGGGTCCAGGTCTCTGGGGTGAGGAACAAGAAGGTTCAGTTTGTTTTCAGACATACCAGAGATATTGTCTAATTCCTCTGCTAAAGGGAAAATCCTTTGCTGGAGAAAATACTTTGAGTCCTCTTCAGATCTGCACAAAAGCGAAAGCATTGTGGAAACCAATGGAAGATCTGTGCTGAGATTTTTTTTCTCCACCCAACCTCCAGCCTCTCTGTGGCTTCTTGGCTCAATGAGAATAACTTTATGGGGCAGTTTTGTTTTTTTTTTTCCCTGTTGGCTTGTAAGCTCTTTAGAGTCCATACCATTTGTCAGGCTGAGGATCACACCTTGATCTCGGTGTCCTAAGGCTGTGTGACAGTAATAAAGTTTTAGGGGATGCTCTATTCCTGAACATCTGCTTGGAAGAGCAATTTGAATGCCAGAGTGCCAACCACCAGTTTAAAAATAGAGGCACAGGACATATAGAAGGCAGTTCATGACCCTGCTGGGAGGCTTCCAACACTGGGCAGGTTTACTGAAATTGCAGGGAACAGTCTGATTTTTTAACTAGTTTTTATTGGTGTAAATGCAACGAGTTATATTTAAAAAGAAAAAAAAAAGAAAAAGAAAAAAGAAGGAGGGAAGAAAGAGGAGAAAAAATAAAAAGAGAGATGTGGACCTTACTGATGTGCTTTCCGTGGAATCTGCCGGTCACACGGTTGCACACCAGCCCTGCTGTGGCCTTGGGTGCTGAGGACAGGCTGTGCTGAGGCTGGCTGCCAGCCCTCCTGGTGGAAACATGTATTTACTGGAGGTGGGGACAGCCAAGTGTGAAATGCCTGCCAGGCACTGTGATTCCCCATGGTCCCATGCTTCCAGATTCCTCTGCCTTGGTGGCAAACGTCACATCCAAGAAGGCCCTGCTCATCTCACCAACTCTTCAGTCAAATCCGTTTGGGGCTCTGCTCCTCCTTACCACCTAGCTGGGAAAACCTTGCCTCCCAGGTTCTATGTTGCATCTGTTCTACACCACTGCCTCCTCTCATCTGTCAGAGACAAGCTGTGATGCCACAGGCTGATTCATTTTGCCTAACACAGGCATCTAGGACTTCCTTTGATGCCCTGGGATACCACTGTATGGAGCAGATCACCTGGTGTCTGCTTTAGGTTGATGTGGATCACTCTCCAGGCTACTCTTACTGGATTTCCATTGGCTGTAATGGGAGCTTAGGTGTCTCGTGCAAGGGCAAACATCTATCTTCCAACATTCAAGCTGGATATTAGGAAAAATTTCCTCTCTGAAAGAGTGTCCAAGCATTAGCACAGGCTGCCCAGGGTGGTGGTGGATTCACCATCCCTGAAGGTGTTTCCAGAGCCATGGAGATGTGGCACTGAGGGACATGGCCAGTGGGCATGGTGGGATGGGTTGGAGTTGGTGATTCTAGAGGTCTTTTCCAACCTTAATAATTCTATGATCTGAGTGTGTGAGTATCTGCAAGCTAAACACTATCTCAACTTCAGGAAATGCTCTTTTACGATGATATCTCTGCAGACACTACAATCATCCCTGAGCCCTTTCCCATTTAATAAGGCAGGAGGAACTCAGCTCTACATTTTTATTTTCTTTCTTCTCCTGCAAAACCAGTGGGCTGCTCCATCACTCTGCTGTACCTCTTGGACACACTTTTCTTCAAGAGAAGACTGCTCTGATCATCTAAGGAGGACTCAACCAGTCATGCATTTCTGTCAAAGCAATTGTGTGTTAGCTATTCTGCTCTTCACCAGAGCTGGCTGCATCCGCTGTGACCTGCATTTGGCCCATGACTGTTTCTAGTGCCAGGCCAGCAAGAAGTTCATGAGATATTTGTCATTTCTTTCCATTCCTTTCAACGTTTGGTGGGATTTCCAGAAGCGTGTGGCTCCAACTATGGAAAAAGTTGCAGTGAGGAGCTGACTTGTTTGGATGAAATGTTCTGCATCCTCTTGAGTCACTTGCAATTTCCTTGACTTCCTTGTATTATAGCCCTGAACAAGAACTTAAAAAAAAAAAAAAAAAAAAAGAGAGAGAAAGAGAAAGAAAAATTGAAAAGAAATGTTTCTCATCTTGAGCCAAAAGGAGAGAGGGAAGAAAATCCCTGGCGGGTGTCAGATTTTTGGATAGCAAAATTAAGAGCATATGAGCGTGTTCACTTCAGAGTGCACCTCGTCCTTATCGTGACTTCTGCTTGGAAAAAGTCTCCTAGACAGGGACTTTTGCAAGGATACCTGGTAGCACACAGTGCCTGAGGGGTCAGCTCTCCTTTCATTTGTGGAAGGCGAGCATTGAGACTTGCATCTTGACTCAGCAGCCTCATAGAATCATAGAATGGCCTGGGTTGAAAAGGACCACGATGATCATTGAGTTCCAACCCCCTGCTATGTGCAGGGTCACCAACCACCAGCCCAGGCTGCCCAGAGCCACATCCAGCCTGGCCTTGAATGCCTCCAGGGATGGGGTGTCCACGACCTCCTTGGGCAACCTGTTCCAGTGTGTCACCACCCTCTGGGTGAAAAACTTCCTCCTAATATCCAACCTAAACCTCCCATGTCTCAGTTTGAAACCATTCCCCCTTGTCCTATCACTATTCACCCTTGTAAACAGCTGTTTCCCCTCCTGTTTATATGCTCCACTAAGCATAAGGTACTAAGCATCCTCCTACAGGGGGTCCTCTCCCTGAGAAAAGAGGACTAGTAATACTGCTCTGCTCCCATAAAGCTAGGAGCTTAGTTTCAAGGCATCCACAGCCTTGGGGAATGGAGACAGATGCATTGCCTTCCTGCTTTTGCTGGTGCCTCACTGGGAGGCAGTCATGAACTCCACCTGAGTCTTGGTTTTCTCACCTGTAAATTAGAGACACAAAGCCATATGGGTTCTCACTGCTGCAGATGCTGGTGGTTATGAATTTGATAGTGGGAGCAGAAAGAACAGAGAAGCTCTTGGTATGTAAGTAGGAGGAGTTTCTTAACAGTGGCTTAAAATAGAGCCCATAATGTCCTTTTTATGCCACTTCCTGATAAGGAATTCTGATTTTGTTTGATATAGTTCTGGGGAACATACTTAGGCAAAAAGAGCAGGGAAAGGTGGCAAGTCTCCATTCCCCACTTTTGAATTCAGCTTTGTTCTTATGAGTCACTGGAGTGAGTCACAGTAAATGGTTCAGCTGTAAGGACCATGGTGTTTTCTCCCCATCCCTGGGACTCATGCCATGAGCTCCTTGGGGCTTCTTGGACTTGGTTTCATTTTTACTGGGACAAAGAAATGGTGTCTCCAAATTCAACCCATTTTCAGTATTGCGTGTGTTGTCTGCTGGTAGTGAAGGGAATGTTGATAGAAAATGATTGTCAAGATGATTCCTTTCTTTTTCTTTCCAATACCTTGCCCCACGGATCACCCACACCACATATTGTGTTCTAATATGGACCGAACTGCTTGGTTTCCTTTCTAAGAAAACCTGGGTGTAGAAAGAAAAAGCGTTTACTCCAGGGTTAACGTGCTCTGGATAGCATGAATGCAGCCATGGTCATAGCACTTCCTGAAATGCAGAAGAGGATGATGAAGCAGAGTAACTTTAGTGTGGCCTTTCATAATTAAAAGTGCAAGAGGAGCTAACACTAAAATAATATGCTCCAGAAATGAAGGGAAAAGGGTTTCCTCCTTTAGATGGGAGAGACAGAGTTGCTGGGTATTACTTGTCCCATAGCTTTAAGAACAAAGCCATGGAACAAGAAAAAAGAATGATTGTAAAGCGTATGCACATGTAAGATTATGGTGGAGACCAGGCAGCAGTTTTCCAGTAGAGGTAGGATAGCAAAGACTGGAGCTTTTGAAGAAACATGGGGATATGACACGTAGAAACATGGTTTAGTTGGCATGGTGGGGACGGGTTGATGGTTGGACTTGGTGATCTTAGAGGTCTTTTCCAACATTTATGATTCTATGGCTACAGTTATATTGAGATGGAGCAAGATGACTTTTAAAAGGAGCGTGCTGCACAGAGGGCCTCTCTAGCCTGGTGACCCTGTTAGGGGCGTCATGCAAAGCCACTGGACTCTAAGGTTTGATTTTAGTTTGTTGTGTTTAAGGAAGATGAACCTGGAACAGGTGCAAAGGGCAACACGGACCATCAGAGGAAGGGTGTGCCTTGTTTAGGAGACTCAAAGTCTTTGACATGTTTAGCTCAGCAAAATGCAAGACTGGAGCAGTTAAGATCATACCCTATAAATAGAATGGGAGTTAGAGAGTAGAGAGGGAAAAAAGCTATTTAAACCTAAAGACATCATTGGCATCGGAACAGATGGGGATAAACTGGTCATGAATAAATTTAGGTTGGAAAGTGGAAGATGATTTTTAACGACTGGGGCAAGTCTTCCAGAGGGAGCAAATAAACGAATTCCTGGAACCTGCTAAGTTTATGAGGTGGTGACTGCAATGGCAGTGAGCATGAAGACTACAGGCTTCAAAATCACCATCCCTGAAATGAATGGCTTTCCCAGCCCTATAGACTATTGTCCTTAGGTTTTCTTGGGTTTTTCTTGGGTACCTGGGTCTGTTCCACTTTGCTTGCATTGTAAGGAATTCCCAACAGTGCTGCACGCATACAGTGTGCTTTTTGTTTAGAGACCTGAGTTGATAGAAAGCCGTGGGGATATGGAAACAACACCCCTCTTCCTGCAAAAGAGATAGTTTTCTGTTTCACAAAGGCATGGTGTGCCTGCATGCAGAGACATAACATGCACAAAGAAAGTGGTTACTCATCTTTCTACTGTGAGAGCTGGCAGATGTAGGTCTTAAATCCCCGAAGCAGATGCCTGACCTTAACTATGGTTTTGATCTTTGAATTTAAAATTTTATATGATTTGAAGTGATCTGGTAATAACAGTGTATATAGAAGATGATTTGGTTTGACCAAAGAATTGATCACTTTGGTTTGCATAGACAGCCTCAAGCTGAATTAAACTGATATCTCAGTAAAACTGGTATAATTTGCCTATGAATTCTAGTTGCTGTGGTCACTCCCAGCTGGTAGTACCAATGGTAAATAATGTGAGGATGCTTCTTGTTCTTGTATATGTGGGTCACTTTGCTGAGGTCTCTGGTCCTGATTCACTGAAGAACCTTCCTACTGATTTCAGCAGGCTTAAGGCTAGTCATGCCCCAGACTTGACTGGGGGCACTTTGTAGGACTATATTCTGAAACTGAAGTGATACAGCTGAATTCAGCTAACAACAGTGAATTGAAATCATCACCCCTCATTCCAGGATCTTTGTGAAATGAACCTCAATTCCCTTATAATGCAGGTAACCTCAAGGTGTGTGAAGACTACAGGATCAGGAGTCCTGGCTATAATCCACAATGCAGCTTAGTGGATAGAACAGAGCAATACTCCTGACTTGATTTCCTTTGTCAAGTTGGTCGGTCAGCCTAGCCAGATGTGCAGGACCTGGAAAACAAGAAGGAGAGCAAGGAAAGGCTGGATTTCCAGAAGGATTCATGGTCCTGGATAAGGCACCTAAACTTGTATATCTAATGGGGAGCATGTCTCCCACCAACAGAGTTTATAACACCTACCCTCAAAACTGGATGCTACGTGGCTCATCTCTCCCAGGCATTGGCAAAAGAAGTTCTAAAATAATGGAGCTGTGGATTTGATTTCCTTCAAGGTCAAGAAAAGACTCGAATCCACATCTTCTATTTATTGTGTATAATGAGATCAAGACTATAATGCAAAATGGATGTGATGATTCTTCTTCCATTACACAGAGAATATAAGTTTACAATTTCTCTTTAATTCCTGTTTTGCTCCAATGATTGTCCATGCTTCAGGCACGCTTGATGATTCCCAGGCTCCCTTGTAGCTGTTTCACTAAAAGAAGAAATTCAGTTACAGTCAACAGGGTAATTCACTCATGTGTCCACACTAGACAGTGCGGATGCATATTGCATTGAGTTTACTTATTGTCCCAGGGCAATCCTCCAACTCTATCCATCTGGACTGCCCCAGCCTGCCTCCTACTTGTCAGCGAGTTCTGTAAGTTTATACCTTGTTTCAGGCTGTTTAATGCCTACATCACTACAGAGCCATCATTTGGTAGGGTGCAGCGTAACCTCGTGGTAATTTTGGATGCTCTGAACTGAGCTGACCCTCTCCCTCCAGGGAAACCACAAGTTATGAGTCAAGGTTACTAGGTTCCAGCAAAGGCCCGGACCTGGGTCTCTGTGGTGGGAGTGCTGTCCATCTGCCCTCAGCACTGTCTGTACCACATGGTCCAGGGATGAGTCTTCTTCCCCTCCTGAAATCCACAGGGCCGAACCCAAAGCAGGAGCTTCATTCTCAGAGCCGGTTACCACCGCACTGCTAGAATCACCACTGGGCACTGTGAGACCTCATTTCTGTTGGCAAATCTTGTCATTTAGCTGGAGTTGCTCCACAACCTTTTAGCAAGCCTGTGGCTTGAATCCAAGGTATCCATGTCCCAAACCAGTATTCAAAGGGCTGGACCAGATTCCCCTTTACAACTAGCAGTTCACTGGATATTTTCGAGTTGGGCCAGTGAACCTCACCCTTGTCATGCAAGATGAAACAGATGAAGCAATTTGATGGGCTAGTGGTTGGACTCGACGATGGTAGTGATCTTTCTCAACCTTAACCATGATCTTCAGGGAGAGAAAGTGGCCAGAGAATCACAAAGCAGCTGTTCCTGGAGCAAAGTGCCTCATCCAAAGAGGGGGGTCAAGCTGGCAGGAATGAATGCTACAGCCAGCAGTGCTGGTGCACAAGGTGCTCAGAGAACCAGTGTGATTTTGTTAAAGCAGATAAGCCTTGGAAGCAGATAGCCACAAACTGACAGTACTGCATGTCCTCAGCAAGTTTTGCTCTTCCTAGATTCAGGTTATTGCATGTACCCTGAGCTGCACCATATATCTGGCCTGTATGATAGATCAGGAGGTTCAAACACATCCTGCACTATGTGAGGGATCCTAATCCAAAAGGAAAGGGCTCCCGGGATGTGCTCTCTGAAGCTGTTCCTTGAATTACTTGATTGCACAGGTAGGGAATGCTTCCCAGTTTTTACTCATAGTGATAGAATATCCCACACTGTAAGGGAACGGGCCCTAAAGGATCCTCAAGTCTTTGGCTGGTATTTTCTTTCCTTGATATTGTGCCTCTCTTTCCATGCCCTCAGACCATGCTCCTTTGCTGGTGTTTAAAGCTCTCAAATTCTTGAGGATAATTAGCATATCCCCATCTCTGCCATCCGATCCTCTCCTTAGGTCTGCTCAGGGCCTCTCCAATCAAGGGCCATCCTGGTAGTATTGTGATGTCTCCTAAGAACCCAATCCCTCAGTAAACAAAGAACAAATGAGGTAATTAGGAAAATGTAAACAGGACGAGGGAGGCCCTTTCCCCCCTCATGAGAGCAGGACTTGGAGAAATTAGCGCAAGTTTAGATTTACATTGTATAGAGACACAGATACTCGTGGTCCCCATGTAAAGCTAAATTCCTCATCTAATTTCATTACAGAATAATTCCTTCTGTCAGGAATACAAGCCTGCCACCAAACTGCTCCTGGGATATATCAAGCATCATCTGATGACAGTAACTGGGACAACAACACAGTCTCTCTTCAATCCACCTTGGATAAGCTTCCTAATTTAAAACACGTATCCAAAGGAGATAGACATTCAGAGCCTCAGCATGCACTGTGCAGTAACATTTCTTGCTTTATATTCTCAAAATATGCCACGTATCCAGAATAAGGTCACTTCCTTTTTCTTTGCTTCATTTTGTAGAATCATAGAATCGGCTGAGGTTGGAAATGATCTCTAAGGTCACTGAGTCCAACCATGAACCCATTCCCAACATGGCCACTGAGCCACGTCCCTCAGATTTCAGGCACTAAGGCTAAATTGATGCTGGCAAATTAAATGTAGCTGGGACCATTCCCTGGCCTGAATCCATTACTGTAGAATGATCATATCTGTGTGATTATATTCTCTCACTTTCTAAGGCAGGGTGGCTGACTCTAGGTTGCCTAATGGGCACGGCCCTTGTTCTGTGCTAGCTTCCAAAACGTGCCCAGGAACAGCCTATGGACAAGGTGGTTAGCTTTGGCTTGAAGGTGATTGGAGACTGCTTGGGCAACAGGAAAGTCCCAGCAAACCAGTTCTTTTACTCTGAGTTTGCCTAGTTTGCAATAATAGATGCAACATAACAGGTACAGAAAAGTGAGGCTTACTGTTCTCATTGAAGGAAAAGTATGTGAGAAGGAGTTTTGGGGTATTTTGGTTTCATTCAATTCTAATATCTGAGCCCTGGTCTTGAAAATGTGATGATCTCGATCAGCTTTCTGCTCCGAAAATGCCAACTTAAACACCAAACTTAGGATTTTTTTTCCCAAGAATTCACTTTCAAAGACCAAAACGAGGAACAAATTCTCTGCTTCCAGATGGAGCTTCTCTCTCAAGGCTGCCTCACAACAAACTTGAGGTTGTTGTGATCTTTCTTCATCGTGAAGCAAAACAAAACATCTTTCACCAGCTGGCCAAAATACCTTGTCCTGGTGAGCATGAGTAACATTGCCATCTAGTGACTCCTCCCATAACAGTTAATTAACCATCCTCTGGATTCACCCAAATTCAGGAAAGCATTATCAGTGGGAGCCTCAAGTAGGGACTGGAGACAAAGAAATGTTGAGATCAAGATTTTCTATTACGTCCTGACTGCAGCAAGAGGGGAGCACAGCATTCATCCTCGTAGTCAATGGGGTTTATGCCCAGGCTTTCTGAAATCAATCTATTTTGGTAGCAGAATTAATTGTGACCCCTCAGGAAATCCTGGCTGATCATAGGGCTGATGTTTCTCTCATCTTTGAAGTGTCTTCAAGGTCAGTGTCTCCTATCTCTACTTTGCAAGCCAACACCTTCTCAGAAGGTTTGGACTGCACAGACATCCCCAAGGCACTGGGATGTTGCCAAGGATGTTCGCCCAGCTGAACTGCAAAACAGCTGTATGCACTGGAAAGGATCTCAGAGAGATGCTGACACCTCTAAGGTTTACTCTTTCAGTTCAGTGCAGATATTGTCAGCTCTATTCCTTTCCTATGCTCCTTTCAGAATCATTTTAGCTCTGATCCCTCCAGGCTTCCCCAACAACAGCAAGTGTCTCCTACTTTTCAGCCAAAAGGAACTGAGATAATAAAAGGACACAAATTAACAGAAATAGCTTGAGCAGAATTGTGTGTACTTGCTGAGTGTCACATTCCTGAAGTCACAGTATCTGAACGGTCACACGTTGTTTCCATCCATTTTTTTTTCCAGTACAGGTAGTTCACATTCAGACTATTTGTGCTTGATGCTCCATGTCTGATTGAAGTTGGCCTCCCTCATCTTGGTTGCACCTTGTGCCAAGAATGTAACTTAGACTTGGGTTATCTTTGGACAGTCCTTGAAACCTAATTATTATTAGTAAACAGAACAATCTGCTTGCAATTCTGCTCCATATTTGATTGCTGCCCCGAGAATAACCCTGCATGCAATAACAGCATTCATACAGGGACTTCAAATATGTTAGAAGAAAACAAGGATTCAGTCTCTAGATCCTGACAGAGGTGGTAGGAATCTGCCCTGCTCATTCACAGACACATGCTTTTGGGGATGGTAATGTTCTGCTCACTTCTTTTCAGTGGTTAACTTAGTTGTCATTGCTGTGCTGTTGAGCACAAGAAAAGGGTAAGTGACCCAGACAAGCTCTCAGAGGCTGTATTCAAGCCATTTGCTTGGGGTGGGTAGCCTGGTGCCATGAGCACATCTCATACTCGATGGTACAGGGAGATTGCTCCAGTGTTCCCATGTTTTGTACTGGCCATTCACAGTCTGGCATGCGTATGACCAAAAAAACCCAACTGTTTCAAATAGGTGCTTTTAGCACTCAGATTTGGCTGTGGCTCCAACTGATGCTCCTATAGGACATTTGGATGGTAATTCAGACAACCATCATAACACTCATTCATTTCTCTTCTGGTCAATCTGTTGCTTATATAGCAGATTATCACAGAAAACTCATTTTTACGTGATTTTAAAACAAAACAAAACAACAACAAAAAAAGATCATCAGTACCATTGTGCTCAAATTGCAGACTCCAATGCATACCATACCTTTCCATCTGCACCTGGAAGTACAAGACTACGGACCTACTTCCTTACCCCATGCACTCTTATGCCATCCATGCAGTAGCAAAAGGGTAGTGGAGCTTGGCAGTAATTTGTCTGGAGCTAAGCTGCTCTGTCAGTCACCTTGGAACAATGTTCCCCCTTTTCCCTCTTGTGTACACAGTGCCTCATTGTGCAGATGACATGGGGCTTCAAATGCCTCAAGTGAATCCAAAATTGAGACTTGTCTTCCTATTTAAGAAAGGGGCTTGGCCTTTTTCTTTCTTTATTTCTTTTTTTAATACATATATATTACTTTCTCCCTTTCTAAATGTCAGCATATTGACTTAAAAATACCTCGCAGAAGGGTGTTTAGTGTGGAGTGAGAATGTGGATGGGAGTATCAGGAAGAAAAATCTAAAATTTCTGTGTACTGTCTGATATTTGAGTGATGAGAGGAGGAAGCTCTTCTTGCCACTATTTAAAGAAAGCCAGGCAGACAAACCAGAGGAAAGTTAATATCTGTCTCTTACGGTAACCTTGGATCAAAGGATAATTCCGGTTGGCACGGATGTCGGGAATGCAACAGCTTTTCCAGATAGGTGTGTATGGTGGTAGATAGACAAATGTGTGCATGTGGAAAAAGGAGAAAGAGAAGTTATCTGGTGAAAAGCATGGTTATGAGACCCTTGAAAACCATTGTGCTTTAGCTACAGGGCTGCTGAAAGGGTTGCCAACTGGCATTTCACCCAGCTGCTTTCTGATGCATTTCAATGACTTGCAGACCTCTCTGCCTCTTCTCTGGTCCTGTGTGGTTCTCTGGGTTGTTAAGATCCTACAGGACTGGTTTACCTGTGCCCAGTGTCCCTTTTGGAACTGAGGACAAAATATTTCCTTGAGAAATGGAAGGCTCAGATTGGTAATGAGAGACATAAGGGCAGGGGCGAGAGATGCAGCCAAGGCATTAGGACTGAGCAAAACAAATAGGAGCTGCGTTATACAGAGCTGTTAAGTAGAATCTGGCTCCCTGCTGCTCGTTTTCACTGAAGAGAAACAAGTGAAATCATGGAAAAAGAGCCTTATTCTTTCCTGAGACATTTCTACCACTCCTGCATTGCAGCACTACTATTTGAATAGTTAATGTGGCATTCACTCATTATGAAACCCAGCAGAGAAAGATGGGGGGAGAAGGAAAACTGGGCAGAACCTGTTACTTCCAAAACAGGTGAAACTAGATTATTTTCCAATGGAAAATGAACTTCTCACCATCGGCAGAACAGTGTTGGTAGAATCTCATCACTCACTGCTCATTCCCAGCTCCCAGTGACATATCGTTCCCTTCCATTGACACTAAATGCTGAATTATTTCTTTGCATTGCTGTGTTGTGTTGTGTGTTTTGTCGTCTTGTGTTGAGTTCTGTTGTGTTGAGTTGTGTGGAGTTGTGTTGTGTTGAGTTCTGTTGTGTTCTGTTGTGTTGAGCTGTGTTGTGTTATGCAGGAAACCTTTGGAGGGGAATGTTAGGGAAGGAGAGGGAGGAAAAACAGGAATGATTTTCAAACAGATCATTGGTTGTGCTTACAGAACTTAAAATCTTTGTCTTGAATGAACTAAAACTGGCTACTTGATAGATCTCAGGAAATGTCTGCACACAGGGGCTCCTAATCTGCCTGAAGCACAGCTAGAAGGGGTCCCACAGGAATCCACCCCTGACCCAACACCATCCAACACCTTTATTTACATATTTTAAGCCATCCAAGAAAAGCAGAGAAATTATTGCTGGCACAATCCACACATGTGGCAGACTACTGAAAAGCAATGAAAATCACCAGAAACAGGTCCGTAATGCCCAAGTGGTCTGGATCACTTGCTTGAGCAGCTCGTTTGTGCGGCGTACAATTTTAAAGCAGCCAAATTAATGGCCAGTAATTGGCAAATGAAGAATGCAATTCACATGAGACTGGAGACAGCGTCCTGGAAAGCATCAGCCCTGACCAGCTTGGGATTGTGGTGCTGGAACAGTGCTGCAGGGTGAGGGCTAATGAAGCCTTTGGATGTTTGAGCACAGCCCTGGTGGATACAGCACTCAGATTCTCTCCAGTATTTCTGAGACCACTGCTAAAATACTGGGCTACGGTCGTGATGTCCACACTTGAGATGTTAAAAACCAAAATGGATTGATTTTTGTCCCAGGGTGAACTTGTGGTATGAAATCTTTTCCTCTAAAGTTGCGTTGAGCCAAACAGGGGAAGTTTGGTGTGAAGATTATAAGAGGAAATTCTTAGTTTTAACTGGGATTCCTGTAAAAGGGAGATGTTGTAACAGCAGGGGATTTTCACTCAGTAACGACTGGACATGAGGTAATTTTCCCTCAGTCAAGTAGAGGGTGACTAGGAGTTCATCCACTTCTAATTACATAAGGAAGTGAAAGTTAATATTGCTTGCACATCCAATGGAAGAAAAAGGACAACAAATGAATTAAAAAAATAAAATCAAAAAAAAAAAAAAGGAAAAAAAAATATATAACCAATGCTCTGGGCTATGACTTCAGTAGTGGAGAGCAGTGCAGAGCTTTAGGCTACAGGTCTTGGTTTCATCTCCTCCCTGGGGTGAAATAAAGGATTTCTAGGAAAACAGACACTGGAACAAGGACAAATAACTATGCCCAGCCTCAGTGAAATCATTGTCAGAATACACGGAATAGTGCTGGCATGTGCTACATGTAAAAAGCCATTAGTGAAGGTACCAGATCACTAATTCCCAAACTTTTTGGAAGAACTCTGCCAACCCTCAAATTTTCTTGCAAACCACTGCACACCCAATCGAGCTTAGGAAACGCAGACTTGGTAGCTCATATGTCTTTAGACTTAATAGGCTTCTATGGCCTAGATGCAGCCCACTCACCACAGGCACTCGGACCACCAGCAGTTACTAAACCGCAGCTGGAGTTCTCCTATGCTCAGAGGATAAAACTGAGCCTCTGAGGTCAACGGGAGTCTTTCCACTGACTTCAACAGGCTTTAGATCATGGCCTTCCCACGCTAGCATAGAGGCACTACTGCTGACAGTAGAGGGATGCAGACAGCATTGTCCTACTGTATGGATGGATGTCATATGGTTTGCTCTTCGTTTTGCTTTTTTGTTGTTGTTTTTCATAGAATGAATCACAGAATCATAGAATGGTCTGGGTTGAAAAGGACCACAATGATCATCTGGTTTCAACCCCCTTGCTATGTGCAGGGTCGCCAACTACTAGACCAGGTGAATCTCTTCCCTCCAGGTGAATCCCTTGCCCTGCACTGTTCAGCATCTTGGGTGAATTTATTCTGGCATAGAAATGTCAGGACTTCTCTTCAGCCTCTTTGTAGTAGGAGCGCTTTTTGGTATGTGTAATTGAAAGTATCTTGAGGACTCCCAGAGCTTGTGGGGTGCAGGAGCAGCCAGCAGACCTGCTCATCATCCGATTCTCTTTCTTCATCACAAAAATGATCCATTTTATCATGTGTTTCTACCAAGGAAAAGATTTGAAATAGGATTGCAAGCACCCTCCAATGGGATGGCTTGCCTCTCTTTTCACTAAGGATCTGTCTGTCCCATCAACCATCCTTAAAGCTACAGCTTAAAGCAAGCTGGTTTGGCTACATCAAAATGCCCACTTGATCATGACAGTGAGGTGTCATTCAGCCCTTTCAATCTGAATTTGATTCTTACCCCTACAGCTAGATGAGATCAATTTCCCCTATATATCCCCAATGTAGAGACCAACATTCAAGTGCTATTTAGGATATGAGGCCCTTTCAGGGTCTGATCAACCTGACCAAACACGATTATCTATTTTATGAGTAGGTGAGCTATACCCTCAAGAGTATCTCTCTTCAAGGAATCTGAAATAACTAAATCAGACATTGAATATCTGATTTTGGTCAGAAGCCAAAAAAAAAAAAAAAAAAAAAAGGCACCAATGCTCTCTCAGCTTCGTGTCTTTGTATCCTACTTGCTATGTGAAAAGGAGGGTCTTTACTGAGCTGTCCCACTGCAATAAGGTTTTACTAAAAACCTTTCTAATGAAAATAGAGTGTTGTGATCTGTTTCTCAGATTTTTCACATCATTTTTCATACATGGCTTCAATCACCGATTGGGCTCTTCTTGCTGCAAGTGATTTGTCTGGATAACTGTGTGTGGTTTTTGCTACCATGGGTGGCTTATGTGGTTATATATTCTGGTGCTAAACTTCTTCTGAAATTAATCTTGCTACAGCTCAGGCACTTCTTCAATGTTACGTTCTCATTTCTTGTGCCAGGAAATTAAGATTAGATCTTCCTTAGCACCTTGCTGTATAGTGGATCAAACTGTTCCTTGTAGCCAGAAAAAGAAAAACAGAGAGGAACTGTCATATCAGCATTATCTGGTGGGACCCCTTTTCTTGGGAGATGTTAATAGGGACAGCACATCAACTGAACAGCAGCAGCTTTCCCTACTGCTCCTTTTGCCACTGCATTTACATGTATGGTTGCATTCAGTGTATATATTCTAAACCATAGAATCATAGAATCTATTGAGTTGGAAGGGATGTTTGAAGGTCATCCAGTCCAACTCCCCAAACCAAGGTGGTTTTCTCTTATGATAAGAAAAAAACATTGAACTGCACATCTGAAGGATATCTACTTCCACTATAACAAATATTTCCTTTACAAATAATAGATTTCCACCAACATGAACAATCATCCTCAGGTCAATATTTCTAAAGTCATATTTTTAAGTCAGAATTTCCAGTCACAGGCAATAGTGAAGGAAAGAATTTTATTTTCTTAATCAGAATAAAAGCAAATTTCCGAATGCCAAAATTTCCCATGAATTAGAAATCCTGAAATTTGGCTGGCTTAATTTCCTAACCCTGGTATCTGCAGTAGTGCCAGGACTGCAGAATAAATAGGATTTCCAGTCTGACTCACCGTAAATAAAGGAGCTAGTGTATGCAAGCCAAAAGTGATGAGATCTGGCCTTTGCTGATAAATTGGTAAGTACGAGAAGATTACCTGGGAGGAGTTTGATTTTTCAATTGTTTTTCCTAATGGTTGCTTTACAGTACCTTCCCTTTATATCTTGTATTCACACCTTCTAATGAGGTATTAATGAGCTGTTGGTGGTTTCTTTAATTTAGGGCAAGACTATTAAGGGAACATGAAGTCTTTACTAGGTTCCAGATTCTTAATAAAAAGAAGTGATGCATTATTAGATAGGTCATGCCTGAAAGCTTCCAGCACAGAGCAGAGACTCCATTGCCTT
Source organism: Gallus gallus (assembly GCF_016699485.2). Lineage (NCBI taxonomy): Eukaryota > Metazoa > Chordata > Aves > Galliformes > Phasianidae > Gallus > Gallus gallus. The sequence goes on from NC_052535.1 coordinate 89,961,766, forward strand.
TGGGGTTGCTGTGTAGCTGTGGGCTGTAATCTGGTGTTAAGATTTCCTGCAGTAGGTTATACTTCCAAAGCAACCTGGGCTGTTTTTTTGGCTACTTATAGCAAAATGCCAGTAATCTCAGTAATCTCATTATTTTTCCTCTTACATCTAAGTATATAGGCTTGGGTAGATAAAGGGGAACTGGATAATGGCAAAATAGACGTGGATTTAAATAACTAGTAGTAAGTGTGTTTATTTGCAAGCTTCACCAGGATCTATGTGTAGCCTTGAGTACACTGTTTCATCTTCCCAGCCATTAGCATCCCTCTGTAAAAAGGCAGTAAGATGACTTTCAGTTTCCCATATGATAAAGTTTTGTCATTTCTCCCAAGCATCGATGACATTCTGATAGACCATTTACCAACAAGGGGACTATTTTTTGGAAATAAATGAGAAAAACCAATCTTGGAGCAATTTTGAAGTTGGATATGACTTTAAAGCTAGACTTGCTTTGAGTGGGAGTTGTGACCAGACACCTTCAGAAATACCATCCAGCCATAACTATCCTATGACGATAACAGTTATGTCTATACTTAGCCATGCACTCAGCAAAGCACCAAGATCCATCCTGGAATTTCTTCATCCTGGATTTCTTAGTACCCATTTATCCATCTCCTTATCTTGGCAGAGACTTTATATATACAAAAAAATTAACAGCAGTTAAAAAGGAGATATAGTAATGGGACGGCAAGAAGCCAGCTGCCTTCTGGCTCCCTGGTTTAATTTCTAGCATGTGAGAAAATAAATTGCATATACAATTGGGTTTGCAGAAGCGTTCTTCTTCTCATTCTTGGGATAGAATCTCTCAAGTTCTGCTGCCTGTCCTGTGAATATTAACCTCTTTAAACACCTTAAAGAATCTAAACAGACTAAACTTGTGCTCAGGATGAGCTCACTGGCATCCCCTTTTATGGTATATTTGTAAAGAGTCCCTGCTAAAATGACAGACCAATGGGTTTTTCCTCTCAAATTTATAGCTTTAGAGCCCTTAGCATGGCCTATGGGTTAGTTTTGCCTTCCCACTGACCTGCTACAAGCAAACAGCAAGGCCACTTAGGTCTTGGCCTCTCTTATCTCTGTTTGCTCATATGGTATCAGGCTTTAAAGGGCTGTGAAATGGAGACAATCATTGACAAGCATTGGTTTTCTCTGGGTTTAGATCAGTAACTCTGGGAAGAGCATTGGCCCTGAACAACCTAAAATAAAGTCTACTAACACATGTAATGGGGCAATCCTTGCTAGCTTGGACATTAAGGACTGATGAGATACTTTGCAACTACATTTGGACAAAACGATCTCAGTGGTCTTTTCCAACCTTAATGGTTCTATGATTCTAGGAACTCTCTGCCTCTACAGAACTGAGCAACATCTGGTCTTTTATCAACACTGTAAAGTTGTTCTTTTTCCTCCTTCTCTGTACCAGAGACAGAGCCAAGCAGCTGTGTTACCCAAAGACGATCCAACCCCAACTGAGCACTTGTAGCCATTTAAATGTGACCCACTGCTTGCTTTGTTGATAAGTAGTTTACAATCTTGGTGGACTGGAGCAATGGACAGAGACAAACTACAGAAATCAAACATAAAGCACAAAAAGGAAAAAAAAAAAATGCCTCAAGGAGCCACAGAGAAAGGTGTGGTATCCAACATCTATAAAAATGTGGTTTTCCAGTGTAGGCAGCTAAATATAAAAACCCTACAGAGAACTATAAATTCCTAATAAATATGATTGAACTACTGGAGAAAATCAGGCAGACTAGGCTCAAGAAAACAGAAGCAAAGCTGAGAGCGAGCTGGGGCCAGGGACACGTCTATTTATGATGTGTATTTTACATTACTCCGGAACTTGAGGATTTGTGACCTGGGTCAGGATCTGGTGAGCGCCATTCGAGGGCACGCGCCCTGGGGAGCTGTGAAAAACGGAGGTTGTTCTGCAGCACCGAGAGGGAACGGTGTCGACAGCACATCTCCCGGAGGATATCCAAGCATGCCGTGCCTCCGAGGGCACAGCCCAACCACTTTTCTCACCCAGTGGTATCTGGAATAAGTATTTAAATCTGACCTGGGCCGGCTGAAAATGAGTTTTTCTCCTTTTACTAGCGCAGCTGGGATGGTCAATGAGTCATGGGCATGAAAACCAGTTTCTGGTTTTTCGTGCTTACATTTCAGGACAGAATAAACAGTTATGCACCTGATTGTCGCAGTGTTCTTTTATATCACAGCAGTTATCAGCAGAGGATAACTGCAGAACAACCTTCCTAGTAGCACAGAATCATTAACGTTGGAAAAGACCACTTAGATCACCTGGTCCAATCAACAACCCATCACCACCATGCCCACTAAACCATGACCCTCATTTCATTTCAGGCGTTGGCCCTGAAACACATAAAAAATTCATACAAGCCCGTATCCACAATTTCCCCAACCTATAACTTTCTCTTTTATTATTATTTGTGCTGTTTCCAAGAGGCGCTAATAACTATTTGCCAAAGAAGGGGAACTTAAGACCATGTCAGGGAGTGTGGATAGATCTCACCCTTCAGTGAAGGCTGCCAAAACCAGCAGAGAGAGTTGTCTCTACAGAGGGACTGGAGGCAGCAAATGGCTGCAAAGCAAAACCACAGCTGGAATCAGCATGGCCTTGTGCATGACCTGTGCATGACGACAAGGATCCAAGGCAGCTGTGTAGGCTTGCATTGAAGACGTGTAGTAGACAGGCATGATGATGGTGGATGGAGGGAAGAAGGATGGGTCCCAAAGTTGTTTTTTTTTTATCCCCCATGAAGCCTCAAAACACTCTGGCCAAAGAAAACAAAGGAGAGTGTATGCATGGTTGGAAATGCTAAGATGATGGAGAGAGGGCAGCCAAGGTGCTGAGGGCAACCTCCACCACTTTCCACTGCTATAAGAGCATCTGTAGGAAGTCTCTATCCAAAGCAAGCCAATAGGAAGATAGGGTTTTTTTTGTGGCATGTCTCTTTTGGGGTGGGTGATGGTGAAGTTCTTGTTTGGGTTTTGGGGTGTTCTTAGTGTAGTTCATGCTTACAGAGCAATTCAGGTCTGGGCTGACCTCTGAGACTGGAGTTGAAACCTCCTTCAAACCTTCTCCCGGCTCATTTTTTCCTCCTTTGGATACCTCTTGTTCTTGCCAATTATTCAACAAACCCTTCCTTGTCCTTCCTGAACAGGATTGCTGTGTGGGAACCACTCCGTTTTCTTTGGTAAGAAAATGTCATGATTCTGAAATCTGGTTTTGTTCTGAAGTGGAAGAACACACAAACAAGCACAAAATTATTATAATTTTTTTTTTTTTTTTTTTTGCCCAAAGCTTCCTGCAAATCACAATCAGAATGATCCGTTCTAAAAACTGAGCTGCTTCATCCTGGCTGAGACCTTTCCAGATTTGATAGGAACATTTTTAAAGCTGGGAAACAGAAGCTCATTCAACGAGGTCAAAATGTTTTGTTCTGATTTTTAATCTGCAAAGAAGATGGTTCCAAAATGGATGGTTTCTCAAGACAAGTTTGGATGTCAAAAAAAGGGCATTTGGGGATAAAGAGCATTCCCCCACCCCTTTGTTTTCATTCTGTAGCTGTTCCTTATGGAGAATTGTGAATAATCTCTGGATAAGAAAACATTTTTTTTGAATGCTGTCGCACTGTTGTCTCAAAATCTCTTTAAATGCTTTACAGGACAGGGGTAATAAATGAGACACAGTGAAATAGAGGCACCCTATGGCCACGTTTAGCAGGTCATGTGCAAAGGCTAGGAATATTTCATGATGCCAAGGAAGACAGACCACAGCAGACTCTTCTGTGTCATAGAAATTATGGGGGAAGTTTAGGTGAGGAAGGAGCACAGGAGGGTGTTTTGTCATCTGGAAGCTCCAGTTTAGCCTGTTGCTGTGCCAGACCAGTGATTCAACAGCTGCTAACAAAACGCATTTCTACCCACAAACATACAACCACAATTGGGCAAAGTTGCCTAATGGATAAAGTGCTGTGCTAGGACTTAGAAGCCTTTGATTCTGCTCCGACTTCTACCCTTGAACATCATCAGCATGATGCTGAGTGAGCCGTGCTGTGCCTTCAGATCCCTGTTTTCTCCCTGTTGGTCTTTGCTGAGATGAAGTATTCTCTCATATGTTTTGCAGTGGATTGACTGCAGTTTCCTTTGGCTCTTGGCTCAGCTATGCCTGACCCACCAGCACCATTTCAGGGATTCAAACAAGACTTTGTAACCTTGCTGCTCTTCTGCTAATGGAGCCATTGAGTTTCAAGTTGGAGTCAGGGCAGACAGACTCCCATGTGAGATGTCCCCACTGATAAGCCTTTCTGTTGGACCTGGGTGAGAAATGCTGGCGCCTTCTCCCCATCCTTTCTGAAACCACAGCCAATAAACAAGGTTGAAGCAGGGAGCCGTGATTAACAGAGGCTTCAATCTGCCAAGAATTCATTAAAAAATAATTGTTAGCTTCCCAGTCTACTCCTGCCCAGGCTTTGCGCAAACATCACCAGTATGGAAGAAAGAAAGAGGACAGTTTGTCACGTACGTGCCACTGGTTTTGTAGGGCAGCTTTGCTGGAGGCAATGAGACCAGCCTGACTCCCCCTGAGGACAACCTCCCGGGTGCACTCAGTGACACATGACATCATGTGCCCTGGCCATTAAGGAGCTGAGGTTTTGTCCTTGGTTGACATTAAGATAGTAAAGGAAGCAGTTGCCATGAGAGAGCAGAAGTTGGATATTAGGAAATGTTTCTTCTCAGAGCGATCAGCCATTGGAGCAGGCTGCCCAGGGAAGTGGTGGATTCACCATCCCTGGAGCTGTTCAAGAACAGTGGAGATGTGTCACTGAGGGACGTGGCCAGTGGGCATGGTGGGATGGGTTGGGGTTGGGCTTAGCAATTTAGAGATCTTTTCCAGCATCAGTGATTCTATGATTCTCTTACTCGAAATTTAATGGACTCTCATCCACGTGGTTCCTGAAGCAATGCCAGCAGCCCCACCACCCAGTACTCACACCTCCTACGAGTCTGCAACTCTAAAAGCTGGATATGATGTGAAAAATGGAAAGAAGTGGATTGCTCAGCAATCCTGGGTGTCCTTAGTCCTGCTGGCTGCAGTCAGTCTTGCAAGTCTCCACTGAGAAACTCCTGGCTGGTGCAGATTCAGAATAGCAGGAACAGATGGGGCTGAGCTGAATGGAGCATGGCCAGGGAGGGAGGGAGTGAAACTTGATTTGTATGGGGCCGTGGCACTGAGGAGAGGGTGAACTCCAGGGTAGTGATGTTATTGTATGTGGTCATGGGGTCATATCAATGGCTGCTTTTAACAATTTTTCTTTTTCTTCTAATGGTGTGGTTATAAGCCCTAGCTAACCATTTGTTCTAGTAGCTTCTAGTGATCTAGTTTTCACTGGATTATCGTAAACATCTACTGTATATATATGTATTTGTGGCATACATTTCTGATAGACACATCAGAGATCTATAAGAGGAGAGAACATATGTCTTGGCATAACGGTTAGCTCCACACAGCATATTGTGAGTTGTTCTGCAAAAGCCTGTTCACAGCCTCATTTTTTTTCTCCTGTCTCCTATAGAGGACAGAGATAAAAACCAGCTAGTGATATATATGCCTTCATGTGATAGGTATACATTCAGTACTGTACTTATACAGCTCATCAGCCCAGCGCACACCCATCATATAAACCAGTAAGCACCAAGTGTACAACACTGGCTTGCATGCTTTGGTGATGTGGGTGGGCAGCAGGGGCAAGCTGTCTCCTCCATGACCTACTCTGACCATAGCAAGGAGCTCTTAGGAAAGGTCAGCATGGGAACAGGCTGTGGGCCCAGAGATGTGTCTTGTATGCCAAACCCATTGTAGGTAGGATGTGCACAATCATCATCCACCAGCAGCAGACGAATGGTGATGAGACATGGGCTTGGAGCCGATGAAACCAAAAGAGGATGCTGTGGGAGCTGCAAGCATCAGCACTTGGCAGAAGGTCTGTGCAAAGGCAGGGCCTGGCTCTGTGTCGGTGGTGATTTTCCAGTCTGGAGTGAATATAAATACCAACACAGCTGCTGTTGTTCTTGTGCGGGGTGGGAATGGGACTTGTGTGGGGAGGGAGGGAGCAAAGGGGACAGCGTACACAAGCGGGCACATCATCATTGGTTCATTTCCCCAGCAAGCTAAGATCATGTCTGAGAGCCTGTGAAACTCATATTTCCTCAGTTAATTATAGCACTGAAGGTGAGGGCAACGGCTCCCACTGACATTAGTCACGTTGGTTGAACTCCGCTGCTCTGTTTCAAGCAGGGAAGATTAGACTGGAATCAGAGAGCATCGTGCAGGCAACTCCAGGAAGGGTCTCTCTCTTGTATTCTTCTTCTCCTATTTGCTGGATATTCTTTTCTCACTCCCCGTTCTGTCATTCTTACTGTCTCTCTGTCTTCAGTAGTGTTGATTTTAGCCAGCTCAAGCGCTGGGTGATTAATTGCCAGCTTTGGAAGGCAGCTCGGCAATGCAGACCATTTAGTCAGTGACTTAGCAACTCTCCAGGAGGTGTTTAGTGGAAACACAGCCTGCCCGCCAAGGCCAAAACACAGTGCTGATGCCTTGTGCTGACAGCCATAGGGGAGGGAAAGAGGGCAGGATCAATTCCAGAAAGCAAGCAGCTACTGGGAGCTTCATGACCTGACCCACATTTCAGAGGGACATCAGCAGTTACTGGGCTCCCATTTCCACCTGGAAAATGAAGGCTATTTTCAGAAAGTCCAGTGCAGAATTAGAGATGAGTACTGCTGAGGGTTTGACACATCTTATTGTGCAGTGCTGTTAAGCTCTGTCCTAGGAAGTGACCGCAAAGTCAGTGAAATGAGCCACTTTGATAAGGGCAGATCCTTTGTTCCCCGAGACTGGAAAAAGCAAGGGGCATGTGTGCAATGATATGGGCATAGTATGAGATGAAGCACACAACCACTGATCTTTGGAGCCAAATGCCTCTAAAGTTTCACACAGGCCACTGCTTTTTTAACAGTCAAGGTCTTTGATGAACATCACTGGTTGCCCAAGGAGGCTGTGGATGCCCCATCCCTGGAGGCATTCAAGGCCAGGCTGGATGTGGCTCTGGGCAGCCTGGTCTGGTGGTTGGCGACCCTGCACATAGCAGGGGGTTGAAACCAGATGATCATTGTGGTCCTTTTCAACCCAGGCTGTTCTGTGATTCACTCTATGATCCATTGGTTAAACATCAGTTTGCACAGTGGACAGCAGCCCTAAACTGCAGATCCTCTGTGAGAAGTGTAGGGAATGGGTCTCAGCTCTGCCACTGAATTGAAATGCGTTGGCTATTGCTTCCTCCCCTTTCCACATGAATGGGGAGTGATTAGGAGAGAGGCAACATGGACTCTGATCTCCATGGGAGAGCAAGAAATACCAGCCTATACTCAGGAGCAGCTGTTGCAGGGAGGCCTGGGCACACAAAGGCAGTAAGAGAAGAGGTACTCCATGCTACTATGCTCCTCCCCTGACATCACTGAGCTGCAGATACTCAGTGTCTGGGGCTGTAAATCCCCTGCTTTAACTTGGCTCCGAATTTACGAGTTAAAAAAAATTGCTGTCTTCAAGTTATTGCAGAAGAAAGGTAAAACATAAAATGCTCAGCTCAAGGCTGTAATAGCAAAGACATAATTTGACAATATAAATGAGCTTTAGCTGAGTTATGGATTAAGGGAACATAACTGCAAATAACAGGTGCCACATTATAGGCTACATCTCTTCCACTGCAAAGTCCAGGATCATTTTCTGACCCTCAAAGTGGCACAACACAGCCTCTGTGCTCATTTCCAAATGCTTTCTGCTCCCTCAGGCTACCTGGGAGGAAGGGTCTATGACCACCAGAGGTGCCCTCCAGCTGTAACCACTCAGTGACTGTGATCTCCCAGAAACTGAGATAATGTCAGTAGCCAAGGCCAAAACTATGCCAAGAAACATCCTGACAGTCTTGATTAAGAGGTTACTGCTCGAATTCCTGTCCCAGTTTAGTTCAGGAGAGACTATTCCACCATCAGATCTTACAGTCAGACCATGCAATTGCTGTCAGCTTAACTTTGAAAGAGATATTTTTAATGCAAATATTTTGGTGTTATTTGTCCATTGACTTTGTTTTCTCCCTTCCTATAAGATCTCGTCAGTGGGCATGGTGGGGATGGGTTGGGGTTGGACTTGATAATCTTGAAGGTCTTTTTGGTTGCTGCTCAGTCATAAAAGAAGCACAAAGATATCACAGCTATTTCACAACTAGCTGACTAGTTATAGCACAATGGACTTAGACAGTTACAGCACAAATTCTTTTCAGGTGACGATATGAAGATCATTGGTCCATAGTAACTGAGTGACCTGGGTCTGTTCAGCCTGGGGAAAAGAAGACTGGAGGGAGATCTGATTCATGTTTATAAATATCTGAAGGGAGGTGGGAGGCAAATGGATGAGGCCAGGCTCTTCTTAGTGGTGTGTAGCAATAGGACAAAGAGCAATGGCCTAAAAATTGAACATAGGAAGTTCAGTACTAACATGCAGAAGAACTTACAGTCAGGGTGATGGAGCACTGGACCAGGTTGCCCTGTGGTGGTGTCACCTACTGTGGAGATAGTCAAGACCCAGCTGGATGCCAACCTGTGCGACCTATTGTAGGGTACTGCTTTACAGGGGGTTGAACTCAATTATCTCCTGAGGTCTCTTCCAACCCCTGCAGTTCTGCGATTCTACGGCAGTCTGACCTCCCCCAGATCCCTTTGATTTCATAGCAGCAATGAAATATCAGTTGTAAGGAGATCTGGAGACAATCTAGCCCAGACTCTGCTTGAATCAGGGCTTTTGCCAATACTGCATCAGATTCACTGCAACTCTGCTAGTTGCAGAATCCCCTAAGGATGGAGATGTCCTCACCTTTCTGGGTAACCTCTTCCCATGCTACTCAATCCTCTGAGTAAAAAAGATCGTTTTTAATCTAGTCTGAGTAAAAATTCATGGCCCTTTTTCTTGGTTTCCATATGTCTGAGAAGCCTTCCTCTCCCAGATGCTGAAAATTTAACAAGTGCCAATGATACAGCCTGAAAGCTAGGGAAAAAAAAATACATAAGGGATTTGGCTTTGGTGCTGGCCTGAAGATGAGAGAAGGGTTAGGAGGAATGGCTTTGACATTGCAGACAAACAAATTGAGCAACATCTCTAATGTGACGGAAAAAAACCCACAAGGGGAGAGACACGAAGAGACAGGTGAGGGCAATGACCCCGTAGAAGCAGCAGAGGAATTTTGTAGTGGCCAAAGCCAGAGAGGAAGGTGCAGTAAGAATAGATGTCCAAGATGATGAGAGCTTTAGTAACCTTATATTAATTTCCAGACTAAATTTATTCCCAGCTTGTTTACACCCATTTGTTCTTGTCCTAGCACTGTCCTTTAACATGAGCAACTTGTCACACTCTGCAATTTTTACCTCCCCAATGTATTAATAAAGACCAACACATCCTTGTTTTTGCTAGGCGAAAGAAAACAAGCCCCCCTCCTTCCCTCCCATTGGATTGGCTTTCTGTCTACCTGATCACCAAAGAAGGCCTTTTCTTTATTTGTTCCAGTACAAATTCACCTTTTTTGGAGATTGAGCACCAGAACAGTCTCTGGCTTGCCAAGGGAAATCTTGTCCCATGCTATTAACACTTCACTGTCTTCACTATAAATAGCTTCTGTATCGTGCTCAGCTACCGCATTCTACTTTTCCATGACTGCATCCCATCAACAGTGACTAATTGTGCTGTGATGAACACATGCATCCACATCCTTCCCCTGTAACTTCGTTGTTTCCAGTGGCTGAGCCCCCAGCTTACAGCAGCTATTCTTGTGATCAGTATCTAAGTGCTCAACTCTCTACTATTACATTTCATTCTATTTCTAATACTCCTGTGCTTAAGGTCATCCGATTTTTCTTGTGTATTTATACTGAGGGCCTTATAAATACACAGGTTGATAGACTGAATAACTTCTAACCATCATACCTCTGGATTATGGGATGGTCGTGTTGGATCTCAGACCCTCCATCTAGGGCAGAGTTTTAGCAGAGCAAAGATCAGATGTGCAGTGTGATTCCTCACCTTCTTTGGAAGTGTCTGGCATCAGCTGGCAGAGGATGAGAGACAACAGGTGAGGGGCCTTTGTGTTCCGAAGCAACAGTTCTCTAAGCATGACCATAATCAGACAGAACAAAATCAGAAAACACCACAGGATAAAGGCAGAACTATGACACAGTCTCAATGGAAAGCAGACATTTCATATCCAGGATCCAAACACATCATACTGTTGAAAAATCATCAGATTTACAGTGAGCCTTCCTGATACATGTGTCTTTCATAGAGTCAACATGGAGCCAAGCAAAGATCAAGCCTAGCAGTCTTTGATCTGTTAAATCTAGTTCTTCTTCTTTTATTCTAGTGAGCTTTCATTTATCCACACAGTGTCATCTCTATTATCAGGTTCCCCAGTGCTTCACTGTTTCTCAGTTCCTTCTGCTGTCAGCCATCAGGCAGTGCTCAGAGGAGCTCAGGTCAGGATTTTACTCAAAGATGCCTGCTACGTAGAAAACGGAAGAGCTGGAGATACAGGTACCTCTGCAACGATGGAAAACGTGTCCCAAAGATGCTTAAAACATAGAGCACATGCAATCTTTCCACCATAGATTGATGCAGTGGTGCTGAAGCCACGTCCAGTCGCACAACTGCAAATGGGCAAGTTGTTCTCCTTGGGATGCCATGAGAGGGAGCTTCAATGGGCAGCAGACTCAAGGAAAGCTCTGCAGAGGAAGACAAAGCACCTCATATACAGCTGGCGTGAAGAAGCCTGCCTTAGTATCCAAATTCCATCTTTAAACTCTCTTGTGCATCAGCTAGAGCACTTACTCCACCTTACTTCCCTAGACTGATGATGCACCTGCACCTGATGGGAAATTGCTACCATGTGCCTCTCCAGAGGTAGCTGCATTTCAGCTGAGGCAAATGATTGCTCCCTACGATTTTTCAGAATGGGAAAAAGAAAAAAAAATAAAAAAATCACAACAAAACCCTCCTTCCAGCCACTTCACTGACAAACTGTGTGAGGAACAAGTTAATGGGGCTGGGAGAAGCTGCTGGCAATTCTCACCTCTGCAGCTTTCCACTTGAACGCTCTGCAGCTGAGCTAATAGTCAGCAAAGCCCTTGGATAGATACAGAAACCATTTGCATTATTGACAGGAAGAGGGGATGGAAAAGAGAATACCACTGCTTTTTCTCTCCCTTTATTTTTTCTTTCCTTCCTGCTGCTTCTTTTCTGTGCTTTAAAATGGGGGCTGGAATCTGGTGGTTGCTGCCCAGACCATGCCTCAGTCCTGTGAAAATTATTGTTCTTCTCTCCCTGCTTATAATTCCCTCAAGAAAAAAAAAAATATATATATATATATATATATGTATATATATGTAAATCCATGGCTCAAGGCCTGTTATTTACTCTGGCTATCTGGGGAATTTTAGGTAAAATAGCAAAGTAGCTTAATCAGAGAACACTCATTTCTTCCACAGTACAAATGCTTCAAAGTAATGGACAGTTTGACCAGCTGGTTTTGGAATGCCAGGAAAGGGTTTTCCACCTGATTTCTTACCAGCTCACCTCATGGCTGGTCAGATGGTAAGGCCTCCAAAACCTTTTGAGCTCTTTAGGCTGACCCAAGCTTTGGGGACCTGAGATGTCCATCCTCCATGACACGCTCCCAAGATCCTGGAGCCTCTTGAGAGCACTGGACTCCCCAGAGCTTGGGTTCTTTCCATTTTTTCATCTCCAGACAAGGAACCTGAATATCTCCCATTTGAGAGCTCTTAGACTTCCCACCTCTGTGGCATCTCACGTTTCATTTATCTACCAGAATTCTGACATGAAAGCAACCCAAAGAAACCTGAAAGTCAAATGAAAATGGGTTTTTTGTTGTTGTTTGTTTGTTTGTTTGCTTGCTTTCCCAGTGAAAATTATCACAGCATCTTTGCTAGGGAAAATGAAGTAGTCGGTTTTTATTTAATTTGGAATAAAGTGTTTTTTTTTTTTTTAAGTTGAAATATGCAGCTCTGTTTCCTGCCTTAATGTGTTGTTGTTTTACTCTTTTACTACATAACTTAGGGAAGCAATAAGCAATTCTAGGTGAAAATGAAATTTTAATGTTAGATCAATACAAATACATAAAGATGAACAATCTTTTCCCCAGGCAACTTATGATATAAGCAGACTTAGTGTCCAGGAGGCTGCAGTCATGTCAGAACTAAAAGTACTGTGAAAAACTGTTTCAAAGCTTAAGATCCTCTTGCCTTGTTACAACCATAGCATCCAAATCACAGAAGTTATTTGGGAAACGCAGGTAGCAGTGATTGAATCACTGCAGCATCCCAGTCCTGATCTCATTCACTGCTCACTGCATTTGGTGGAGTTTTTTCCCAAGTGTAGTGAACATAAGCAGAAAGAAAATGAAGTACATCGATGCGGATCAACATTTCCTGGTAGCTCTCAGAAGCAGCAGCTGAGCCTTTAATAATTTTGAGATGAATGAGTCAAAGTGGTCCCATCTCTGGGCAAGTTTACACCATTTGCTTCCCTGTTCCATCCCAGACATTCCATGATTGACCATTCTGACGGTGCTACTGTGATGGTGCTGCTGTTCTGGGAGAAGAGATTTGGCTGCCCATAGGAAGGCAGGAAAAGCTTTAAGCAGCACGAGCGATGAGTTCAGTCCTCACCAGCTCAGCCAGTGGTGACCCATCAGTGTTTGCGTTGACTACTGGACGTGCAGGTGGGGCTGTGACCTGCCCTTTGCACTAAGCTTTAATTACCTGTCATACCATGGCGTTGGACAGAGTCTCAGCCAGTGTCAGTGAAACGCTCAGCACATTCCCACCCTGACAGTGACCTTGCAAAGCTACATGTGAAGTAGCGATGGACTCAAGATAAGGCCCTGTCATTTTTCCACTGTTTTCTTAGAAAAAAGATATTAGCATATTATGAAACATTGACTTATTCCACATTATGCCAAGTTCTTTCCAACCACAAGATTTGCCTCAGTTCCCTTCGTTTCTTGTTTGTTCTTATCCAGCTTCTGTTTTCTTTTTCCTTTCTTCTTCTTCTTCTTCTTTTTTTTTTTTTTTCAGTTTTAACCATCACTCTTCCTCGCTCCTCTCTCATTTCCTCTCCCAAACAGAAGGGGAATTTAAATTGCAACCGGTCGCAGATGTAAAACCGGCAAGAGTGCGCTCCAAAGACACTCTATTTTACTGGGTTCATCCAGAGGTCAAAGAGGTTGGCTGTGGGACAAGACAGAGCAAAAAACCTACCCAAGCCTTACTGTGTCATCGTCATCCTACTTGGCTGCCAGCAGGATGTGGCAGGAGAGCTGGAGGAATGCTCCCACATCACTGCACTTGCAGAGAGTTGGGTGAAGGGAGAGATGTTGCCAAGCTTTGGTTTGGGACACCACACTTTTGGGGAGGCCCAGGAGAAAGGTGGGCAGCCAGGCTGGTGAGGGAACAGGGAGGGTGGCCAGGGAGGGTGGAAGGGGGGGTTGTGGAGGAGACACCAGGCAGCTGTCTTGCACGCTCTCAGCAGTTGCATTTGTGCCGGGGGGATGATTGGAGGAGGCCCAGCTGCTGGCTGCTTGCACCATGCCAGCTGGTAGGGTGAGAGAAAGGGAAGGGGGAACCAGAGGAGAGAAAGAGGCCACTCTGAGGAGATGGGCACCAAGGTGCTCTCTGGTCTCTGAGGTGGGATGATGGAAGGGAAGTTTGCAGGAAACTTGCAGGAGCAAGGTGCTGATGAGGTATGTGTAGATGTGAGCAACACCCTTGGCTAGGAGCCGTGGGTTGAAGGCTGAGATGTGCTCTGTTTCCATCAGTTTCCCCACGACTTGGAAGAACACGGGGCACAGTGAGCTAGGTACCATCTTTGAGGAGCCAGAAACACAGAGATAAAATCTGGAAAAAGCCATCTGCTCAAGGAAGGCTGGCAGTGTCTGAACCCAAAAAAACACTCAATAAATCCAAATAACAAGTCACATCAGGAGAAGAAGATGAGTCTGGTCACCTACTCAGAAAGCTTGATGACACCAAGGAAAGTTGGCAGCAGAGCTGGTAAGAGCATCTCCAGCACTCCCTAATTGCATTGGTGTCAGACATACTTGAGAAAGCACCTAGATCAGACTTGATCTCATTGCTAACTTATGAGAATGGGAGAGCTCCCAGAGCATCACATGGGAAAGGAATACCTCTGGGATCAAATGTTTATAGGGGATCCCGGGCATTGACTGGAAGTACACCATGGTGAGGGAAAAATGGAAAAGCCATTCTCTGGTAACCTCTCATCAGTCTGGAAGACTTTCCCAATGCGGCCATCAAATAACTGATGACCGGAGGGAGGAAGTGCTGGAGTTTCCCAAGGAAACCCCAGGGAGATCAGAGGACACTGAAGCAAAGGACTGCAGAGGAAGAAAATTAAAAGTTAGGAAGAAGCAGAAGCAGGAGAAGTGACTCAGAAGAGAAGTGACTATATGTCAGTGTTGGCACACAAAGAGTGAGAGAATAATGGTCATAACTGGAGCCCATCGTAAAGAGGAGGTTATTAGTCTATAAATCTCACGGTGAGACCCTCAGGTTGTTCCATAAAACTTCTGGTAAAAGCCCATGAATGCTGTCTGATCACTTTGCTTGTCATACTGTCACCTCTTAAATTCAGAAAACATCCTAAGCCATCTGCCCAGGCTGACAAAAAACTGTGGCATTTTCAATTCATTTCAAGAGCACTTTCTCTTTCAATACGTCCAGGTAAAGCAAAGTGCTTTGATGCTCCTGGGGTGCTCCTCACTGTGGGACCTCAGCTTGAATCCTGCTTCTCTTCATTAAAAAAAAAAAATCTGCCCTCACCATATAAATCCCCGCAACCTCCAATGTCATCGAATCAATTCCTCCAGTCCCAAATGACTCCAAAGTAAGTGTTGGCTGCCTTGCCCAAGCGAGGCTTGAAAAGTTCACATATCAGTTTCCTTTGAAGAGACAGTCATACAAACTGGCTGTACTTGCTTATGGAATGCTTGTCTTCATTACCACATTTCCCTTTGCTCAGTTTCATTCCATTACTCCGTGTTATCAGCCCTAACATCACCTCGATCTCTTTGAGATTGGCAACGTCCTCATTTACAAAAATAGCTATTTAGCTTTCATCAAATTGCTTATGGCAAGAGTCTACGCAGGTCAGTGAAACAGGGCTCAAAGACACAAGGGGCTATAGAGACCTCCAGGATAAGGACAGTGGTTTTCACTGTGCAGCACTGAGATGTTTGTGCTAGATAAGATCGCCAGACAAGCCATAAATGACAATGTGTCTCTTTGGGAAACAAACCACTTATTAGAACTGGATGGAATTTGTTTCATTTAAAATAAAATGGAGTTAACAGCTCAAACAATATTAGCAATTTCAAGGGGCTCATACAATTATCAAAGGCTCTCTCTGTTTTGCTGGCTAAAGATCTTGGAATTTCTCAGCTCAAAAAAGAATCAGAATATGCTTTTCTCCCCACATTACAAAAATTAACATTGAGAATTCCAGAGGATTTTTTTTTCTAAAACTCGATACTATTTTTAAATTGCATTTTCATTGTATTCCAGTTCTTCTGTTAACCTGAATACACTTATTTTCTATAATATCTGTTGCATAAAGCCATGATGCCTGGGCTTGGTCATCCGTCTCCAGCTATTGGTGAGAAGAACTGAACTCCTCCTCTCAGGAGTCTTCAAAGGGATTAAGCTTTGCAAAGTTTGGATAAAATAGATCTTAGAATCATAGAATCACCAAGGTTGGAAAAGACCTCCAAGATCATTCAGTCCCATCATGTCAGGTCTGTTGCCCTCCAGGCAATTATTACTGCCATTACAGCAGTTTTAACCCTTCAGGTAAGGTATTTCCTTCCCTGGTTCATTATCCTAAAGCAGAAGCTTTGACCTTTAAGGGTCCCTTTCAACTCATGATTCTGTGAAATATCCCGAGTTGGAAGGTACCCATAGGGATCTCCGAATCCAACTCCATGCTGTTAGCCTTATGAGGCCAAATGGCATGAGAGGATGAAGGGAAAAAAAATCACATATAAAGCAGCACTTCTAAGACTTATAAAGGTGCAGTGTCTGTACTCAAATGCCTGGATCTGAAACTATGAGGTTTGCAGTGTGTGAGACCCTCTATTTGGGGAGGAGCAGGAATCAATCCCTCTTATCCCCCAAGACTAATATGTCTTATCCCCCAGATCAGTTCAAATGTCTCACAACACCTGTCCTGAAAAAGAACTGAGACCAATAGATCCTGGAATCTCAGAGATACTCATCCTGGCTTTGTGTCCTTCCAAGACCCATCAGGGTCTTGCAGAGCCCCTGGCTCTGCAGCAGGACTTCGGGCTGCTCAGCAGAGCTGGGAGGTGGAGCTGCTGCCAGGACATGTGTGGGATAGATGGCTGCATGTTGATGTGTTAAAGAGGTCAAAAGGCAGAAGGGAGAACTTCTAGGAAATGCACACGTAATCTGTTACGCTGCTTTCCAGCCCCAAGAGCCAAAGAACAGATATGGGAGGGATCTTTTTCATTCTTTTTCCCGTCATTCAATTTCCATAGTGCAGACACAAAAGAGGAAGAACTATTGTGCTCCATGTTGGGGTCCTTCTTCCCTTGTCTGCCTCCATTTTAACCATCTCTGAGCAAAAGCAACAAAAATGAGCACAGAAACATCAAATCATCTCCCCATTCCCTTACTGCACAGCAGCAACAGCACAAACCACCCTGATTCAGAAAAGTTTTTAGCCAGCATTCTGCCTCCTTGGTTTCCAACTGAATTTCATTTCCTAAACGTTAATCCTGCCTTTGCAAATGGTGAAACTACTGCCACTCAGAGAAGAGGTCACGCATAGAAAAAGGGACGTAACTCCCCCAGAGGTTTTGGCAGAGCCAGGAAGAGGCAAAGTAATTGCGCCTCCCATTCCGGCTCTGTTTTGCTTTATTTGAACATCTTCATTCCATTCTGTGAATCTCTTTTCTTTTTTTTTCTTCTTTTTGGCTGGATTTGGCCAGCATCTGGGTGACCGCCAGCCCAACCTGTAATTTCCCCATCCTCTGCTACCCAGCATTCGCCCACCACCCATTCCCTGCCTTGTTCTTTGGCTGAGAAATGCAGGGCCAGAGTTGGACGCCAAAAGGACTTGGCTTTGAGGAAGGTTTCAAAAGAAGATACAGATCTTGCACAACAAAGAATATGGTGAGATAATTCCAGGCATTGTTATCAGCACTGCGCAGGCCTAAGAAGGGAACATGAATGGAAAGAGAACAGCCAGGGTGCAGGGCCAGAAAGAGGACTGGGATTTCTCTTCTCTGTCAGCACTGCTGTGCTTGAGTGCAGAACAACACATCTCCACCACATGTCCACCCCTCCCTCAGCCTCTCGCAGGAAGAATGCAGCAATTTCTATTTTTCCCTCTAAACATTACTCTTTGTTTCAAGCCGTAAGGAACAGAGCATCCACTGTAGGTGGAAGGCCATAGATGGTCCTGATAGGAGAACCTGACGCATCTCACTGTGTTCTTTGGTACCCAGCTGGATGCTGGATAACTTTCAGTTCCATAAAGGAGATGAAGTAGTGAGTGGCTTTCACATTAATCACTGCTTCTTAGGACAGATTGTACTTTGGCCACAGAACAAAACCTTGGTCTCCAGTGGCTTGGACAGCTCCCCCATTAATCTAAGTTCAGATGTCAACAGTATACCCTAAGCACAATCAATAAATAAAATTCACCTTGACAGCACTGCCCTATCTGATGTATAGCTCACCTTCTTAAGATATTTGTACTTGCTCATTGCATTGGGTGCAGCCAAGTCATCTGAGTAGTTTTCCCACTTATCTTTTCAATACGCTCATTTCTGTGCTTTCTATCACATTGATTCTCCCATCTGATATCCTCCATTGGCTCCATCTCATAAAATTCCAGACTCTTTTTTTTTTTTTAAGAGACATTACCATTAGCATAAACATACACTTACCATAGAATCATAGATTGGCTTGGGTTGGAAGGAGCCTTAAAGATCAAGCTCCAACTCCTCTGCCATGGACAGGGTTGCCAACCACTAGATCTAGCTGCCCATGGCCTCATCCAATCTGGCCTTGAACACACTTATATACACACATACACCTATAGGTCCATCTGCACAGGTCCATAGGTATAGAGATGACAAATTTACCCACTCCAGTGACCCAAACACTTCACGTTACCTCCTGACTCCCTCTCACGTTATTTCCTCACATACCTTTCATTCTAACACATGGCTCATTCTACTCTTGCCTCTGTAGGATGCCACTCATACCTGGTTATTAGCACGTCAAAGGATAATATCGCTCTTGCATGTTGTCTCAAGCTCATTGCACTTCAAATTTGTGGGTGAGATGAGCTAATCCTTCTTCATCTGAGAGCACGCATTCTCTTTATGGACACTCTTGATTTAAACAAGACGACCTACGTGGTCATGGCATCCAGCTCTCTGAGATCTGCTAACAATTTCTCTGTATTTTTCCATCCAGTTTTTTCACAGTTGTTAGGGACACCTGCTAGTTTCATCAAGAGATGTTTGTCTGGCTGACAATGCTCGTCCTCCTAAAACGCCAGCTTGAGGACACTTCTGAAAGTTCAGACTGTTTATCTTCTAAGGGAACTGCTAATTCAGAGCAAGCTAAGAGAGATGATCCAAACTTGGGTCTGGTATGAATTTAGTGAAGCGAGATGCCTCTGTTTGGGCTACCTAAAATTCAAGATCGTCTCACACCTAAACTTGACACTGTTTGACATCCAGAGGTGGATTTAAGTCTAGACTGCTCGATCACCTCAGAATGATATGTGATCACATCACTGGTCTTTTGATCTGAACCTCATTCAAGAGGTCTGCACATGGGACAAGCAGCTTGTAAATCAATGATAAGCAGGGATAACAAGAGGCAGAAATCTTGTCGTTCCTCCCTAAATCCACTCTCCTTATTAAGCATGGAAAAGTTCTTGGACTTCTTGCAATACATGAGGGAAGCTCCATGGAGACACTTGGATTTGTTCTGAAAGAGTACGAAGGGAAAGTCCTGAAGTTTTGGGATTTTTCTACATGCTATTAATAAAAATAATTCATAAATCAACAACGGCCGAAGGGTCACGCAGAAAGAGTCTGCTGCTTGGCTATATGAGACACTCCTGTGTGGGTGTGAGAACCTCTTGAAATGGCAAAGGACTCTGGAAACAATGAAGGAGAAATGAATTACATTTTTTTGGCAGAAACAAATCAACAGTTCCATCCCCCTCTCCTTCTTCTCCTTTTTATTTATTTATTTTTTTTCAAACAGAAATAGTTACTTGAAAAAATAAAACCAACATTCTTTTTTTTTCCTCCCAACTCCAAAAATAAGGCTTTTGAATATCCAGAACTTACTCTTTTTAATTTTCCCTGCCCCTAGCCCCCCCTTACTTTTGAACATTAGAGTTCTGGCTGTTCTCATTTAAAAAAAAAAAAAAAAAAAAGTATTTTTTTTGTCCAAGCACATTCGTGTTGAAATGCAGACAGAAGATGGGATGGCTCTGGGGATTGGTAATGGAATATACAACCTTTCACCTCAACATCATCACTTTG
Organism: Gallus gallus; assembly: GCF_016699485.2. Classification (NCBI taxonomy): domain Eukaryota; kingdom Metazoa; phylum Chordata; class Aves; order Galliformes; family Phasianidae; genus Gallus; species Gallus gallus. The sequence goes on from NC_052535.1 coordinate 89,981,559, forward strand.
GCTAGCCAAGCTCAATAGTGGCTACATATGGATCCCCGTGGATGGTTGGTGGTCCCACCATGTGTCATTTGGAAAGATTCCTCTGGGAAGACTTTGGCCAGGGAGATCTGCCTGCAGGGAAGTGGGCAGCTTCACTCCCTGCAGAACTCTTTGTGGCTCATTTGTTCCCCAAACACTTTACCCCCATATCTGAAAATTGAGATAGGACAAGGGGGAATGGTTTTAAACTGAGACAGGGGAGGTTTAGGTTAGATATTAGGAGAAAGCTTTTCACTCAGAGGGTGGTGATGCATTGGAACAGGTTGCCCAAGGAGGTTGTGGATGCCCCATCCCTGGAGACATTCAAGGCCAGGCTGGATGTGGCTCTGGGCAGCCTGGTCTGGTGGTTGGCGACCCTGCACATGGCAGGGGGTTGAAACCAGATGATCATTGTGGTCCTTTTCAACCCAGGCCATTCTATGATTCTATGATTCCATGATTTCCTTTCCCCCACTGATTTCCTTGTTGTGAGTACAAGCAGCAGGGCAGAACTTCACTTAATGAGCTCATACAGCTCTTTGTATTGTCGTGGTGCAGTTGCATTGCAAGGCTCAGAGGCTCTCCATCAGTCAGAGCTCTTCCCTTCCTACAAAATTAGTGGAGGTCCATCCCAACAGGCAGACTGCAAGTGACCTCTGCTAGAATTTCATTGCTCTTACTGTTGAGAGCCTTTCCCTCATGTCCATCCCAAGTCTTCCACTGGCACTGAGGGATGTGATTAATGGTCATGGTGGTTATGGGGGTGATGGTTGGTCTAGATGACCTTAGTGGTCTTTCCCAACCTTAGTGATTCTATGATTCTATGATTCCTCCTTTGAATTTAAACTTATCCAGCAGGCCCTGATGTCCATAAGTGCCTCTAGAGGTCACTTCTGCAATGTAGCTTTTCTGCACTTGCCTACCTTATTCAGCAGTGATGCTTTGTACTGAAAGAATGACTCGCCTATGGGTGAGTATCTCGTTGTAAACAAGGATCTAAAGCCCAGGCACTGAGGTGCCATGGAAGTAACCTCAAACAAGGCAGTCTTTTTCCTTTCAGAAGTGCAAAACAGCAACTTC